>NC_056508.1:474038-475303 GCF_014905685.2 Nematolebias whitei | reverse complement strand
CTCCACATCATTGCATTCAGTTTTTATTCACAATTTGTTTAGTGTCCCAACTTTTTTTAATGCAGTTTGTATCTCACTTTAGATCGATGTAGTAAACTGGGTTCCTTAGTGAAGAATCCAATGGCATACCATTTTGTGCACGTTTTTGGAGACCAGGGGACTGTTATACTTCCCTGAGCTATATCCCGACATCCCTGTAGAAAAATTAGTTACATATCACTGCAGTTTAGGAGTACAAACACAACAAGAAAAATAATCTGAATTGTCAGTCAAATTAACTAATGTCATAAAATATGATTTTTTTTTAAATAAATCTATCACCACAGTAATAATGTTACACATGTTAGTAGTTGTAAACACTCAAAATAATACATATGTTGGCTTAGTGTTTACCTTTAGTATAAACATTTAAGGAGTAAACATTTTTAATATAATCACGTTGTTACAAATGCTGTCTTTGGTGCCTGTTTGATTTCCAAATAGTGTGTGTAAATAACAGGGATTAAGTTAAAACTTTGTAGAATGGTTCTTTATTAAGTTCAGTCCATTTCCTTCTTAACAGAAGGAAACCATTCACTGGCAGTTCTGCCACATTTAAAATGTTCAGAATGAGGCTTCTGTTTTATGTACTTTGTATATGAACAGCTAAGAGCCACAATTCTAACTGTTTTTGTATGCCACCCAATATGAATGCTTCTGATTGGCTGACTAGCACGTCATTCAGCACACGATTGGTCTGTTCGTTTTAGCGGTTAGAAAGAAGATGAAACATTTTTAAAGTTTTGAAACACATCGGAATATTAAATAATGTACTAGTTATAGGTCTGAGGACACAAACCGTACGGTTCCACTTGTCTTGTACACTCAGTTAAATGAATAATGACAGAGTCGACCCCAAGACTAATAATCTGGATCTACTTAAAGCATGCAACAAAATACAAAAACAAGGCACCAAAAGTGAAAAAGAAATAAATCTACAGCATCATGGCAGAGCTCGGTTTGGCCGTTAGCAGGCACCTTTATTAGCAGACCTTGCTAGCAGGCCTTACGATTTACTTATTATTTATTTTTTCATTCATTTGTAGTGGACTAGGCCTGATGTCGAAACCTTGACCTTAGGCACCTTGTGGGACAGAAACTGTCATTTCATTGATTTGAATCCAGAAATACAGGTTCACCCATCCTGAGACTTTCTTTCTTGAAAATTCAAGTGAAAGTACACTCTCTTTTCTATTATCATTACTGTTTTACAAATGTTTGATAAT
>NC_056508.1:473840-473938 GCF_014905685.2 Nematolebias whitei | reverse complement strand
CAGTGTCTCTCAGAAGCCAAGATGGTAAGAGGATCACCAATTCCACCGTTGCTGCGCAGAAAGATAGTGCAGCAATACCAGAATGGTGTTACCCAGCG
>NC_056508.1:470277-473740 GCF_014905685.2 Nematolebias whitei | reverse complement strand
GGCCCTTAAACGTCACTGCACCTCAAACAGGAATGCCACTGTCAAGGAAATAACAGAATGGGCTCAGGAATACTTCCAGAAAGCATTGTCAGTGAACACAATCCACCGTGCCATCCGCCGTTGCCAGCTGAAACTCTACAGTGCAAAGAGGAAGCCATTTCTAAGCAAGCTCCACAAGCTCAGACGTTTGCACTGGGCCAGGGGTCATTTAAAATGGAGTGTGGCAAAATGGAAGACTGTTCTGTGGTCAGATGAGTCACCATTTGAAGTTCTTTATGGAACACTGGGACGCCATGTCATCCGGACCAGAGAGGACAAGGATAGCCCAAATTGTTATCAACGCTCCGTTCAAAAGCCTGCATCACTGATGTTATGGGGTTGCATGAGCGCTTGTGGCATGGGCAGCTTGCATGTCTGGAAAGGCACCATTAATGCAGAGAACTATGTTCAGGTTCTAGAACAACATATGCTCCCATCTAGACGTCATCTCTTTCAGGGAAGACCCTGCATTTTTCAACACGATAATGCCAGACCACATTCTGCAGCAATCACAACATCATGGCTACTTAGGAGAAGGATCGGGGTACTGAAACGGCCAGCCTGCAGTCCAGATCTTTCACCTATAGAGAACATTTGGCGAATCATAAAGAGGAAGGTGCGACAAAGAAGGCCAAAGACAATTGAACAGTTAGAGGCCTGTATTAGACATGAATGGGAGAGCATTCAAATATACTTTATTAATCCCAAAGGGAAATTATTTGTTGTTGTAACTCGTTATCCTCTTTTCATTAAGAGATGTTATACAAAGTAGATACTGATGGCTGTAGACAGGAAGGATCTCTTATAAAGGTCCATCCCACAGTGGACCCTAAGAAACTGGCTGCAGATGCCGTCTGATCCGTCCACCCAGACTCAGCTGGTCTCTCAGTTCCCCGGGCTGTAGGACCGCCTGAACGCCGGGCAGAACTCCTCCCAGAGCGATGGCCACTCCTCCCAGCAGTCTGCCGAGCTCCTCGTCGCTACGGACAGCCAACTGTAGGTGCCGAGAGACGATCCTGTCCTTCCGCTGTCATGAGCCGTGTTTCCTGCTAGTTCCAGGATCTCTGTGGTCAGGCACTCGAGCACAGCTGGCAGGTAGATGAGAATGCATCCACAGAACATTCTTTTCAACTCATTTGAGATTTGGGGCTGTAGTTGAGATATTATTTGAGTTTTGGAGATGTTAATCAGCTGCTGTTGGTTGGAGAAAACTTCCTTGTTGACATGGTTACGCATCATAACAAATGTCCAAAACTAAACAAGTTTCAGTAAAAATCCTTCCAGCTGCACAGCATCAGATACCAGAGGAAACAATCATCCAAATTCTATTTCTATTTCTATTCATTCCTATTTCTAAACTTGAGAAACTGGTCTCCTCTGTCCCCAGACGTCTGTTGAGAGTTGTAAGAAGGGGGGATGCCACACAGTGGGAAAAATGGACTTGTCCCAACTTTTTTGGGATTTGTTGATGCCATGAAATTTGGAAACAACAGATTTTTCCCTTAAAATGATACATTCTCTCAGTTTAAACTTTTGATCTGTGATTCTGAATAAAATATTAGATGTTGGCACCTCCACATCATTGCATTCAGTTTTTATTCACAATTTGTTTAGTGCCCCAACTTTTTTGGAATCCGGTTTGTAGTTGTAGACGAATAAAATCACTGTCAATTATACACATGTGCGCCTAACCTTTCAAAAATGTGTGCAACAATTAAGTTGTATGAATGTTTGTGTTTTACAGATGGAACCACAAAGATGGCCAGCGATGACGGGCAGCATTTGAAAGGCAAGTCTATTGGACATGGTGTATTCCTCATGTGTCATTTGCAGCTTATTTTTTATTTCTCACTTAATGATTTTAACTTTTCTTCTGGAGACCTTGACATCCACAAGATGACTTCAGTGCTCGCTGAAGTACTTTTGGTGAGATCTGTCCAGAGATGTACAGTTCATGAAGATCAAGTTGGCTGAGGGCAGCGTGACCCCAGGTGGTACTCAGGGACCAGCCACTGCAACCCCTGTGCTCCCCTTCCAGCTGCCAATCGCCAGTGAACAAGACTTCAACGAGGCAGAGACATCACTGATGGAAGAATCAGTCCGTCAAAAGATGGTAATTTATTTGACAGACTGAACTGCATTCATTTATCAAATGTAGATCATTTCAGTTTGGTCTTGCTCATTTTTCATCAGAAAAAATGTGTTTAGCTCTTTAGCTACTTGAGCACAAGTTTTAGTTTACAAGTTCAAAATGTGGGTCTGGCCATCCAATCTCTGGTGCCGAGGTCACCGAGGTGGTTAAAAAGCTCCTCGGTGGCAGGGCCCCAGGGGTGGATGAGATTCGCCCAGAGTTCCTTAAGGCTCTGGATGTTGTAGGGTTGTGTTGGCTTACTCGACTCTGCAATATTGCGTGGACATCGGGGGAAGTTCCCCTGGATTGGCAGACCGGGGTGGTGGTCCCCCTATTCAAAAAGGGGGACCGTAGAGTGTGTTCCAACTACAGGGGAATCACGCTCTTAAGCCTCCCTGGTAAGGTCTATTCGGGGGTTCTGGAGAGGAGGGTTCGTCGGATAGTCGAACCTGGGATTCAGGAGGAACAGTGCGGTTTTCGTCCTGGCCATGGAACACTGGACCAGCTCTACACTCTCAGCAGGGTCCTGGAGGGTGCGTGGGAGTTTGCCCAACCAGTCTACATGTACTTTGTGGACTTGGAGAAGGCATTCGACCGCGTCCCTCGGGGGGCCCTGTGGGGGGTACTCTGGGAGTATGGGGTACCGGGCCCTTTGATACGGGCTGTTAGGTCCCTGTATGACCGGTGTCAGAGCCTGGTCCGCACCGCAGGCAGTAAGTCGGGCATGTTCCCGGTGAGAGTTGGACTCCGCCAAGGTTGCCCTTTGTCACCGATTCTGTTCATAACTTTTATGGACAGAATTTCTAGGCACAGCCAAGGTGTTGAGGGGATCCGTTTTGGTGGCCTTAGAATTGCGTCTCTGCTTTTTGCAGATGATGTGGTCTTATTGGCTTCATCAGCTCATGATCTACAGCTTTCGCTGGAGCGGTTCGCAGCCGAATGCGATGCGGCCAGGATGAAGATCAGTTCCTCCAAATCCGAGGCCATGGTCTTGAGCCGGAAAAGGGTAGAGTGCCCTCTCCGGGTCAGGGAGGAGGTCCTACCCCAAGTGGAGGAGTTCAAGTATCTTGGGGTCTTGTTCACGAATGAGGGAAAAATGGAGCGTGAGATCGATAGGCGGATAGGTGCAGCGTCTGCAGTGAAGCGGGCACTGTACAGGTCTGTCGTGGTGAAGAGAGAGCTGAGTCAAAATGCAAAGCTCTCAATTTACCGATCGATCTACGTTCCCACCCTCATCTATGGTCAAGAGCTTTGGGTTGTGACCGAAAGAATGAGATCTCGGATACAAGCGGC
>NC_056508.1:454689-470177 GCF_014905685.2 Nematolebias whitei | reverse complement strand
AACACCTCACCAGGGAGGCGTCCAGAAGGCATCCTAAACAGATGCCTTCTGGACGCCTCCCTGGTGAGGTGTTCCGGACACGTCCCACCGGAAGGAGGCCCAGAGGAAGACCCAGGACACGTTGGAGGGACTATGTTTCTCGGCTGGCCTGGGAACGCCTCGGGATTCCCCCGGAAGAGCTGGCCCAAGTGGATGGGGAGAGGGAAGTCTGGGCCTCCCTACTTAGGCTGCTACCCCCGCGACCCGACCCCGGATAAGCGGAAGAAAATGGATGGATGGATGGATGGAGTTCAAAATGTGTCGGAGCTTGTAGAGCTGCTATTTATGAAACGTTCTGAAATTGTGGGAATTTGTGTGGGAGCGTTTGTGTGCACACACACCAAAAGCTAGACATGGGGGGGGGGGGGGGGGAGATAGTGCCCCTCAAAAATAGGGAGGGGGAGGGGGGTAATATTATATTGGATATACACTCTATCTTCCTCACTCTCCTTTTGTGTCTTTCAGCTGCTGCTCAGCAGTTTGGCTCAAAGCTGACTGACAAGGACTACAACGAACTGTCAAGAAGTGGCTTCGTTATGTGCCAGAGCGGGAGGGAGGCATCCCAAGGAACCGGAGACACAAACAAATGAACCAGAGTCAAACTTAGGTTACCCCAACACACACTGTTTCCCTGGGTCACACAGTACAAGGCTTAACCTCATGGACACTGTTCTTCGATGGACAATAGCCTATTGTTCTGTCAGTCAAAAAGGAGTCAAATATGTTTACAGATACATGCAACTACTTGAATGGCTTGTCACTTCAGCCTGTTCTTGCATTGTTGTCTCCAGAGTTGCCCTATAGTTCTGTAAAATTACAGACCATGTTTTGAATATAATATACTGTCTCCCTCTGTTTTGTCAGAGTCAGAGTCAGAGTAAGAGTTTCTTCATTGTCATTCGCACCTCATGTGGTACATGTGGTGGAGCGAAATTATGTACACAGGGTCCCAGTTACATCCAACAATAAAATGTATAAGAAAAACAGTAATAACATCTAAGATATGAACTAAGAAAAAAATCAACTAAATATACACTAAGCACTCATAACATAAAAACATTGAACATCAGCACAAAGATGAACATGAGTCTGTGTGAGCAGATGAGCACGCATGAACACATCAACATTGAAACAGATCAGCAGCAACATGATGTGATTTATCACAGTGATTGTTCTAGTTAGAGATTCATGAGTCTAACAGCCTCAGGGTAGAAGCTGTTCCTCAGTCTAGTGGTTCTACACTTAATGCTCCTCAACCTCCTTCCTGAGGGGAGTGGGGCAAAAAGTGTGTGTGTGCTGGGTGAGTGAGGTCCTTCATGATGCAGGTGGCCCTCTTCCTGCATCTAGAGGTGTAGATGTCTGTGATGGTGGGGAGGCTGACTCTGACAGACTTCTGTGCAGCCTTCCCAGACCAGCTCGCCTCAGCCGTCTGAGGAAGTAGAGTCTCTGATGAGCTTTCTTGATCAGGCTGGTGGTGTTGTTGCTCCAGCTGAGGTTGTCATTCATGTGTACACCCAAGTACTTGTAGCTGGAGACCACTTCCACCGCAGGTCCTCTTATGTTCAGGGGGGTGTAGGTGTGTTTGTTCCTTCTGAAGTCCACAATCATCTCCTTTGTCTTCTTCACATTGATGTGAAGGTTACTCTCTTTGCACCAGCTCTCCAGGTGTTCCACCTCTTGCCTGTAGCTGGGCTCATCATTGTTTGTGATGCATCCCACCACCGCTGTATCATCTGCAAACTTTACAATGTGACAGCCTGGATGGGTAGCTGCACAATCATACGTGAGCAGAGTAAACAGGAGGGGGCTCAACAAACATCCCTGAGGAGAGCCAGTGCTGAGGGTTATGGTGGAGGAGGAGAAGTTGTGGATCCTCACTAACTGTGGTCTGTTTGTTAAGAAGTCTAGTACCCAGTTGCAAATGGAGGGGCTTAGTCCTAGTGTGAATAGTTTGTCCATCAGGGTTTGGGGGATCATGGTGTTAAAAGCAGATGTGAAGTCCACAAAGAGCATACGGACGTAGGAGTTTTTCTGCTCCAGGTGGTTGAGTGCAGTGTGGACCACAGAGGAGATGGCGTCCTCTGTTGATCGGTTCTCACGGTATGCATACTGATGAGGGTCCTCGTTGGTTTTAATGGTTGTTTTGATGTGAGTCATGACCAGTTTTTCGAAGCATTTAACGACTATCGGGGTGAGGGCCACTGGCCGATAGTCATTCAGACTAGTCACTGTAGAGCTTTTTGGGACTGGGATGATGGTGGCAGTCTTCAGGCAGGTGGGAACTGTCTCCAGGGTAAGTGAGGTGTTAAAGATGTCAGCCAGCACCTCGCAGAGCTGATCAGCACATTCCTTCAACACTTTCCCGGGGATTTTGTCTGGGCCAGTTGCTTTGTGCGGATTAATCCTCCTGAAGGTACTCCTTACTTCGGCTGAGGTCACGCTGAGATGCTCTTCATCCGGTGGTGAGGTGAGTCTGGTGCTGGGTGGTCAGTTCGGGTCTTCAAAGCGTGCATAGAACTTGTTGAGGGCATCAGGCAGAGATGGGTCTTTGGGGCATTGTTCGCTCCTTCCTTTATAATCTGTTATGCACTTAATGCCCCTCCACATGCTCCGAGGGTCTTGTGAGATGAATTGACCCTCGATCCTCTGTGCATATGTGGCCTTGGCCCTCTTAATACCAGCAGCCAGCTCTTTTCTTGTCCTACTCAGCTCCTCTGAGTTTCCAGACCTGAAGGCAATGTTCCTGGCTTCCAGCAGGGTACGCACCTCTGCATTCAGCCAAGGTTTTCTGTTTGGGTAGCTTTTAACATTGCTGATAGTGGAGACGGTGTTAGTACATGTACTAATGTAACCCAGAACTGAGGATGTGTATTGGTCAAGATCAAGCGAACCTCCATTTTCAGCAGTTTCTCTGAAAACCTGCCAATCTGTTCGGTCAAAACAATCTCTCAGTATGGGGCCACTGTCCTGGATCCAGCATTTAACTTTCTTTTGTACCGGTCTGGAGCGTCTCAGCGGGGGCATGTAAGCAGGAGCCAGGAAGATTGACATGTGGTCTGACAGTCCTAGGTGGGGGCAGGGTTCGGCTTTGTATGCATCTTTTACGTTCGTGTAAACACGATCCAGCATCTATTCTCCACGTGTCGGAATTGTCACATGTTGATTAAAGCTTGGGAGACAGTCCTTTAGATTCACGTGGTTAAGGTCTCTGGCTACCATGTAAAGAGCCTCGGGGTGTTTGTTCTGCAGCTAGCTGATGATGTCATGAAGCTCCTGCAGTGATTCATTAGCATTAGCGTCCGGAGGAATGTAAACAACTGTGATAAAAGTCACCGTGAACTCGGGGGGTAGATAATGTGGCCGAAATTTCACTAGTATTTGTTCCAAAGCCTTAGAGCACGAGTTATTTACAACAGTACAGTTCGTGCATTAACTTTTACTCACGTAAATGCATACTCCGCCTCCCCGTGATTTCCCGTTAGCTCGCTGCAGGGGTCCGCTCGAAAAAAAACGTCTGTCATCCAGCTGGAAGACTGTATCCGGCGTTTCGCTTGTAATCCACGTTTCTGTGAGGCAAAGCACCTCACACTTCTTCATCTCTTCTGAGGCGCCCGCTCTCAGACCAAGTAAATCCACCTTGTTGTCCAACGAGCGGACATTCGACAGAAAGAAACGTACTGCACGTACTTCACTGAGCTGTAGCCGGATATCCTGTAAATGTCCTCTGCATTTACGGTGCCCATCCATAGAATGGTTACAGCATTCATAGAGCAATTTGAGGTTTATCAGTGGTAGCGCAGTGGTTCTCATTCTCAAATGCATTCATGTTGACAACCAAATGGACTGCTATTGGTCTGTGGACCCCAATTTGTTTTTGTCTAATATGTCAGTGAAATGAGGTTGGCATTTTTTTTTAACTTCACTTTGATGTTGGTCGGTTGGTACTGTGGACACCCTTGCCTGGTCGTTGATACAGTAACTGTGGCAGTAGGACGCCCACCCTCTTGACAAAGACATTTGAAGATTGTAGAGATCTCTCAAAGCCACGGTGACACTTTCAGACCTCTGACCGTGTGCTACAATTGCCTTATCAGTTTATTTTAATCTCTGACAAGGCATTTGGTGTCAATCAATCAATCAATCAATCAATCAATTTTATTTATAAAGCACCCTTCATACTAAAAGCAGCTCAAAGTGCTGTACAGAATTATAAACAATAAACCCACAAAATAAATGCAAACAGCACACACAAAATAAAATAAAATTGTATGGAAAATGTATAGACTGAACAGAAATGAACCAGTTCAGGAAATACAGTTAAAAAGATGGGTCTTGAGCCTGCTCTTAAAAACAACAACATTTTCTGCGGCCCTCAGGTTCTCCGGCAGACTATTCCGCAGACGGGGGCCATAGTACTGGAAAGAAGCCTCACCGTAAGTGTGAGTTCTGACTATTGGAACTGTTAGTAGTCCAGTGCCAGAGGACCTTAGTGTCCGCGGGGGTTCATAGGGTAATAGCAGCTCTGCAAGATAAGATGGTGCGAGACCACTGAGACATTTAAAAACCATTAAAAGAATCTTAAAATCAACCCTGAGACGCACAGGGAGCCAATGCAATGATTTTAAAACAGGTGTAATATGAGCCTGCCTTCTGGTCTTGGTTAACACACGAGCAGCAGAGTTTTGTAACAGCTGAAGGCTGGATAAATTTTTCTTAGGGAGACCAGAAAGCAGTGCATTACAGTAGTCTAAACGGCTAGATATAAAAGCGTGCATCAAAGTCTCAGTATTAGTAAAAGAGAGAAGAGGGCGGACTCTGGCTATATTTTTAGATGGTAAAATCCTGTTTTGACTATATGTTTGATATGTGGAATAAAAGTCAGCTCAGAGTCAAAAAGAACCCCCAGGCTTATTACTTTTTTGGAAGGTTTTAAAGACAGATTGTAATTTCTGAATTGTATTTTCTTTTTGAACCTCCGGTCCAATGATTAAAACTTCTGTTTTGTCCTGGTTTAGCTGGAGAAAGTTTTGTGCCATCCAGGACTTTATGTCTGAAATGCAATTAAAAAGTGCAGTGATTGGCTGGGGGTCATCATGAGATAATGAGATGTATAGCTGTGTGTCATCAGCATAACTGTGGAAACTTATCCCATGGCTCCTGATGACTCCACCAAGCGGCAACATGTACAAATTAAAAAGTAGGGGGCCTAAAATAGAGCCTTGGGGGACGCCATAGTTGGCTTCATGGATCTGCGAGGTGCATGTATCCATACTTACCATAAAGGTTCTATCTGTGAGATAGGAGTTGAACCACAGAAGAACAGTACCAGAAAGACCGACCAGGTGTTTTAATCTATTTAGAAGAATTTGATGATCTACTGTATCAAAGGCTGCAGTCAGATCCAACAGAACAAGAACTGAGAGCTTGTGTGAATCCAGATTACACCTTAAACCATTCACAATTTTTAATAGGGCTGTCTCTGTACTGTGGTTCGTCCTAAAACCAGATTGATACTTTTCTAAAATACCAGCATCATTTAAAAAGTTATTTAATTGAATAAAAACAAGCTTTTCTAAGATTTTACTTAAGAATGGTAAGTTGGATACAGGTCTGTAATTATTAAAAACACTAGGATCTAGATTACTTTTCTTCAGAAGGGGTGTCAACCTGTAATCACAAACGATATTTGTCACCATGTCACTCACACCTGTTGCTCAGGGACAAGTTGCTGGCTGTCTTGACCTATGACTGTTTTCCTAAAAAAAATTAATATTAATGCCATGTTGTAATTTTTAAGTTGGTATTCACACATTTTTGGAAATAAAATATAATTTTGAACAACATAATACCCATCGTCTGACAACAATATTGTGTGTTTAATACCAGTACTAAACGAAGAAACTTGTAATGGTATGTTGATGAAGACCTATCAGCAGAAATTAAAACTAAACTTTTCTAATTGGCTTCACAGAGTAAATGATTTTAAAAAGTTGAATATTTTAATGTCAAATGTACAAGAATCAATATTGATTCCTTAACTTTGATTCAATATAAAAAACAGAAATGTAAACGTAGATTCACATTTAGATGATGGTTGAGTCAACATTGATATAGTATCAGTTATGGTTGAAAACCTAACGTTGATTTGCCGTGTAAGTCACCGACCACTTTTTGTATAATTTCAATGTCAGGCTTCAACACTAATTCAATATTTCTGCCTAACCATATTTCAAAGTTGATTCAATCATATTTTGCTGTCTGGGTACTGTAACTGTAATGCACTAGCACAAAATTCTTTAGATCAGAGACCATATTTTGTGCGTTACGCACAGACCGTATTCATCTGCAGCAATAATGGAAAACACACAGAGATTTTCTTATGATGTAGCTTTTAAGTTAAAAGCGATCTATCTGGCTGTCAAAGAAGAAAATGAAGCTGCTGCCCGTAAGCTTTGCATCAACAAGTCCATGGTCAAGCATTGAGACGGGTGAAGAACTGACTCAATGCAAATAAAACAACAAAAGCTTTCAGAGGGGGGAAAAACGTCAGATGGCCCGAACTTGTAAATATTCTTGAAGACTTGGTGAGCACACAGAGAGCAGATGGCCGAGGCGTTTCCACCGTGCAGATAAAACTGAAAGCCAACCAGATTCAACATTTTAATTTTGGGCCATCATGGTGTCTGAGATTTATGAGATGAAAAGGACTTTCAATCAGGGCGAGGATGACTTTGTGCCAGCAGCTCCTTTCCGACTACGAGGAAAAACTTACAAACTTCAACACTTTTACTCAAGAAAAGACAGAAGAAAATTCCATCAGACCAGACGACATCATAAATATGGATGAAGTGGCTTTAACATTTGACCTGCCACTCTCTAGGACCATTAACAAGAAAGGTGAGTCCTCCATCATGCTGAAAACAACCGAGCATAAGTGAACGCACTTCACGTGCATTTTGAGCTGCACAGCATTCAGACAAAAGCTTTCACCAATGGTGAATTTTAAGCAGATAACGATGCCGAAAGAAAGAAAGAAAGAAATAGTTGTGAAAGTTAACAAGAAAGGATGGATGATGGAAATCTTTATGAAGGATTGGAAGACAATGTTACGCCAAGCCACATGGGGAATTTTTTCACAGAAAAAAGCATTGCTCGTTTTCGACAGCATGAGAGCTCACATTACGGATTCTGTTAAAGCCGCAATCAAGACAAGTAGGTATCTCTGCAGACATATTTGGAAGGCATATCTGGAAGACCACATCTGATTGGACGATAAAACAATGGGCATATCCGGGGGGGGGGGGGGGGCACATCTGATTGGACGATAGTAAAATTGGCATGACTGGAGGACCACATTTGATTGGACGATAGTAAAATGGGCGTGTCCGGAGGGCCACATCTGATTGGACGAAAAAAGAAAGGCTGAAAAAAAAAAGTCGTTTTGAGGTAACCACAGACATGTCTAAAAACAAGGCGTTATTGGCAGATTGTTAACCACATGCATATTATGTCTATGGTGTTAACCGGTTCGACATTAGTGACGTCTCCATAACTTTTCTTTCTGCAGAAAGAGACAACACAGAACTTCCGGTTACATTTCAAAATAAGAGCAACATAACTGGGTAGTGGGGAGGGCTCAATGTTTGTTTTTTAATACCTAGTCATTACATTAAAAAACAAAATCCATTTTGGTTGTTGAATAATGTGAAAATAGTTACAATCGATTCATAAAGAAAAAGTAACCAAAATATTAATGATACTTAACTGTCTTTGGGACAAAGGATGTTTCCTTTAACTTCACATTTTCTTGTTCAACTTTTAAATCAGTCACTGCAGATGAGTGATTGTCAGTTTCTGTCAGATTTCTACAACTGGAGCAGGTATTCTGTTTACTGGTTAACTTCCTCAGCTGTCTCACTTTTTCAGGGTACATTCATACCAGCCTTGTTGTCCCAAACTCTAGCTCATTTTCCTAGAAAGTCCGGTTCGTTTGGGGAGGTGTGAACTCTCCATCGAACTCTGTCACGGAACAAAAAGGTGAACTCTGGTCCGGGCTAAAACCTAGGTCTCGGTCCGGTAGAAGAAAACTCGAGGGCGGTTCGAGTACAGTGTGAATGTAATCAGACCTGACACTGCTCCGCAAGCAGGAAGAGGACTACAACACAGGGCAAACAAACACACATTTCTCTTATATGGAGCCGTCAGCTGCCTTGTGTGAAAAACAATATTCTCCATGGTCTTCTGTCTCATCTTCTGCTCATGCTAAGTCCATTGTTGAAAAATAACAAAATATAACTCCTAAAACTGCTAAAACTTGACACCACTCCGTTTTGTTTTTATTTCCAGAAGAAGAAGAAGACGTGTCTTCAGAGGTTTTTGTGTCATTTCTTTCAGTAGTTCTTGGTGCAGCGCCCCCACAGGCGAGCGGGGGAACAGGTTGTTTCAACAGGTTGGCTCGACTGCATAGTGCAGTGTGAATGCAAACGCACCAGCTCAAATGTAACAAAAGCTCATGAATATTGGTCCCCAACCGAACCCAGTCTACCGGACTATCAGGTGTGAACACAACCTAAGGGTCAATCCTACTCCATGTTTCAGCTCCTTTCATAGATCACATCTCATAGAAGAACACTTCTGAAGAGAGCATTTTGTTTTTAGCTTTTGTTTTGGGCCGTTATCTCGTCACAGGACTCATGATCCTTAAATGAGACCAGACTTTTTGACAAATGGAGCAGGTTTCTCTTCAGATGCTTCATAGTTCATTGTACCCAGAACACACTCAAACCAACCTGTGTCAGGTGCAGCTACAATCCAAGGACTAAAGACAATCTTCTTGTGTTTGACAGTAGATATAACACTGGTTCTTACAAACCTTCAGTTTTAAAAAAGAGCTGACGTAACTTACCTAAAGAGCAGCAGATACAGTTAGCCAATCAGTGTTTGCCCTCTACAAACCCGTATTCTCCAGAAACGCCCACTTTTTTGTCTGCAGAGAACCCCTTCTCAATCAAGAGGACAAACTCAATTCCAGCTGTGATCCATGGGGGCACAAGGAAGTATCTGCAGCCATTCGACATCTGTGTGAATCACGCATTTAAAGTGGCATTACGATCTGAGTGGGAGACTTGAGTGATAAGCGGCAAGAAAGCTTTTACTTATACTGGCCACATGCAAAAAACAACTTTTGCTTAAGTTTTCCAGTGGATTCTAACAGCGTGGGGCAGTGTGAAAAAAAAAATCCACTATCCTAAACGGATTTTGAAAGGCTGGACTGCTGCGGGATGATGCGGACAGGACGAGAGAAAGTGATGTCGAGAGCAAGACAAAGGTAGTGTGTGAAGTTTTTTTGAGCCTCTTCAATACTGACACTGAAGAAGAAGACTAATGGTTTAAGTGCACAGGGGGAAGAAGAACATAGCGATGAGTGACTTTTGGTCGCTACCAGTACTTCTTTTTTTTATCAGCAGAGTTAAAGTAGGGTGACCAGACGTCCCCTATTTCTGGGGACAGTCCCTGTTTTAGACAACCTGTCCACAATTAAAGCTGTCCCCGGAATGTTGCATGTACACAGTTATTATAGTAGCTGCGTAGAAAGCGCGAGATGCAAGTGAGTATGTTGCGGCAAGAACAGCTATTATTGTAGCTGGTCGTGCTGCTGTTAACGTTATAGACAGAAGAAGAAGAGCCAGGTGTGCCACCTTTAAAACAGAAGAAGAAGAGCGAGCAGCGCGTCAGCGCGAGCTTGTCACCACTGACCAGGAGCTCTCCTGTGATATGGTATGTGTGAAGTGAACTGATTTATTTTGTTTGAACTGGGCTGATCCTAGCCGTGATAAATGTTTGGTTCGTCGTTGGGAATGTTCCTAGTGTTGTCAGCTGTGTCCAGGTAACAAAAAATAGGGCTTATGTGTGTTTGTTTACTCAGTTTGGACGTATGAAAGTTCCTCAGTGTTGAAAAATGAATGAAGCAAGAACTGAACTTAAAATGAGGAGGACAAGATCATCATCTGCTTAAATGTGCATTTCTTCTGTTCTGAGCTTGGAGCTTCAAATAAATAGTCTTTTTTTTTTTTGTTGCTAAAGATAGGATTTTTGGCTTTTCATCAGTGGAGAACCTAGTAAAATAATTAGACGCAGTTTTTTGAGTGACAATATGAAAAAAGTGGAATAGTAAATAAAAAGAATAGGCAGCATATTATTAAGGTTGTTTTCACAGCTGATAGTCCGGTGGACTGGGTTCGGTTCTGGACCAATATTCATGACATTTTGTTACATTTGAGCTGGTGCGTTTGCATTCACACTGCACTGTGCAGTCGAGCCAACCTGTTGACCTGTTCCCCCGCTCGCCTGTGGGGGCGCTGCACCAAGAACTACTGAAAGAAATGACACAAAAACCTCTGAAGACACTTCTTCTGAAAATAAAAAACAAAATGGAGTGGCATCAAATTTTTGTGGTTGTAGGTTTTTCTGTGGCATATGTGACAAACAAACATTTTTCAACCATGGACTTAGCATGAGCAGAAGACGAGGCAGAAGACCATGACAAGTGTTGTTTTTCATGCAAGGCGGGTGAGACGGCTTCATATGAGGTGTGCACAGAGTAGGAGTGCATCAAACTTCATTGAACCGATATCCACCGTGTACAGACGTCAAGCAAGGTATATATACTGTACATGAGATACTTCATTGCTCGCTCTCTCGCTCTCTCGCTCTCTCTCTCTCTCTCTCTCTCCCTCCCTCTCTCTCTCTCTCTCTCTCTCTACCATACCACTTTATTTATAAAGCACTTACAACAGCGATGAGGCCAACCAAAGTGCTGTACAGACAGAACAACAGGTAACACACAAAGCAACATACAAAATGAGGTAAATCAGAATATAGACATAAAAACGATGCAGATAATGACGACAAACCAGTGTGGAGCATACAGGATCTCAAAACAGATCATCTGGTGTTGAAAGCTACCGAACAGTAGTGGGTTTTTAAATGGGGCTTGAAAACCAAGAGGGAGGGGGCCTGTCTGACAAGCAGAGGTAACTCGTTCCAGAGTCTTGGTCCTGCTACAGAGAAGGCCCTGTCACCTCTGCGCTTAAGACGAGTTCCTGGAACTGTGAGGAGCAACTGGTCCGCTGACCTCAGGGAACGTGGTGGGACATACGGTTGTAGCAAATCAGAGAGATGGGGGTGGGTGGGGGGGGTGACACTGTTCAGTGATTTGTAGACATACAGTATTTTGAACAGGATTCGAAAGTGAACCGGTAACCAGTGCAGTGAGGCCAAAACTGGTGTAATGTGCTCTCTTTTGCCTGTACTGGTTAAAAATGGGGCTGCTGCATTCTGGACCAGTTGTAGTCGTGCAATGGAGGTCTGACTGATACCAAACAGGAGTGAATTGCAGTAATCAAGCCTAGATGTAATGAATGCATGTATTACTGTCTCCAGGTTCTTTTTGGACAATATGGGCTTCAGTTTAGACAGCCGCCTCAGTTGGAAGAAACATAATTTAACAATCATGTTTACATGATTGTTAAGTTTCAGGGAAAGGTCCATTATCACTCCCAGATTAGTGACTCTTTGTTTTTCTGACAGGGTTAGAGCGGAAAGGTCGATGCAGTGGTTTGTGATCGTGTCGTTGGGAGGGAACAACATGACTTCAGACTTCTTTTCATTGAAACTTAAGAAGTTTAAAGCCATCCAGTCCCTGATGTCAGCCAGGCAGTCAAGCAGCGGTTGAATAGAGCATGTACCATTGTGTCTTAGGGGGAAGTAAATTTGACAGTCATCGGCATAGAAATGGAAGGGCATGTTGCGTTTCCGGAAAATAGCACCAAGTGGCAGCAGGTATAAAGAGAATAGGAGGGGACCCAGGATGGACCCCTGCGGAACCCCCCATTTAAGCTCTGCCTCTGCGGAACTAAAATCCTTGATGGAGACACAAAAGGATCTGTCAGTGAGGTAAGATCTGAACCAATTGAGGGCTGATCCTGTGATGCCAACCCACTGCTCCAACCTAGCAATGAGGATCTCATGGTCGATGGTGTCAAAGGCGGCTGTGAGGTCCAACAGGACAAGCAACACAGAATCACCGGTATCTGTGAATCTGAAGATGTCATTAAAGACCTTCAGCGGGGCAGTTTCAGTGTTGTGGAGAGGTTTAATGCCAGATTGGAATAGCTCTAAGATGGCGTGATACCTATATACTGATACCTATACCTATATACTGTATATAGGTATATATGTCGTATTTTTTTTCTACACCTTACTGTGATAAAATTTTCTTTCATTGTGGTACTGTTATTGGTAGTATAGTACAATACTATTAATATTTATTTGTATTTTTTCCCTGTAGGAGCATGTGGGCTCAACCACATCCATCAACTTGGTGGGAAGTTGTTAGCAGGTCCTGGGACGAAACGGATTGGCAAAGAAACTTAAGGATGACAAAAACCTCATTTCTGCATCTTTGTAACATCCTCCGAGCATGTTTGACACGCCAGCACACTAGATATCGTAGTCTACTTCCTGTTGTGCTGCCAGGAGTTGTATACAGATTCTGATGATGAATTGTGGACACCAGAAGCTCAAACACTGGTGTGTCTTATTTATGCACAAAAATGTGTTTTATTTTAAATTTAGTAAGGGTGGCTTACAGTCAGGTGTGTTTTATAGACTGGCAATTATGGTAAATGGCATTTCTTAATCTACTGTTTGTGGGAAGGTGTGCTATAATAGGAATTTAAGTGATTGTGTTTGAAAATGAATCTGATTTGAATAGATTAGGTTTTTTATATATACTACCCCAAGACAACTTCTGCTTTGAATTGGTACTATATAAATAAACTGAATTCAATTGAACTGTAAAGTTCTCTCTTGCAAATGAGTCCTTGTGACTCAATTGGATTAACCTGTATAAATAAAGGTTGAATGAAAGGGAGTGAAAAGTGTAAAAAGGATGTTAACAGTAAGGATGAACAGCTAGAAAGACAAATGAAGATAGAAATGGGAAAAGGACAAGTTAGACATCTAGGCTAGGAAAAAAGATCCTCCAGCTGGCAGCTTTAATTAAAACCACTGGACTGCTGTACTGACCCACAACAGGTGACCTCTGACACGTTGTCCCTCTGAGGAGGCATTACGTCAAAATCAACTACACTCCCTCTGATGTACTGCATCCTGTTGAACACTAATTCCTTGATGTGTAATGAGTCCCAGATGCTGGGACCTCACATTCCAAGTCTCTGGTTTCTGCCTGGTTCTGCAGAATTTTATAATTAATTTCCTGAAAGGTCCTGATGCTGGTCAGATTGAGAGGATAAACTGCTCTCATGAGTCTGAGGTAAACAAACTATCTTTGTTTGTGCCGCAGGCTCTGTTTTACCTTGAAATCACTTCCAAGTAAAAGAGGTGAACCTACACTGTAAGAATGTTATACCCAATGAAAATCTACTCCTTTGAGTGTCAGATTAAATCTGACACTTTTTTTTGGTGCAGTCTGAATATTGATTCAAATCATGGATGATTACTTACTTAAGGGTGGCTGTGGCTGAGTGATTAGAGCAGTCATCCTCCAGTTCAAGACTTGGGGGTTCATTTCTACCAGCAGTCACATGCCGAAGTGTCCCTGGGCAAGACACTGAACCCCTCATTGCCACTGATGTGCATACCATCAGTGTATGAATATGATAAAGCTCGGATTATCTTTGTACACAAATAGTAGAGTGCTGTATGAATGGGTAAATGAGGACACAGATAGTGTAAAGTGCTGTGAGTATCTTGATAAAATAGAAAGTTGCTATATAAATGCGGTCCATTTACTTTTAATGATAGTCACAGACATGACAGAAACCATCTGAATAGTTACCGGTACTCTAGAAGTCAATTGTCTTGTACAAGAAAAAAGAAATAAATAACTAGCCATCCATCCAAACACTCATCCATCCACTCACCCACCCCCACCCATCCATTCATCCATCCATGTAACAGGTCTAGGAGAGGTATCCACACATCCTCCCCAGAGACACTCTCCAACTCATCCTAGAGGATCACAAGTTGTATCCAGGCCACAGTATGCATAATCCCTTCCGAGAGTTCTCGGAACACTCTGGGGTTCCCTTCCAAAAGAACACGCCTAAAATACCTCATTAGGAAGGAGACCAGGAAATAGGGGTGGGCAATATGGCTCAACTATAATATTGTGATATCTAAACCAGCCACTAGGGAGCACAAGCCAGTGTATCTCTTGTGCCGGTCCCAAGTTCGGGTAAATGGTGAGGGTTGTGTCAAGAAAGGCATCCGTAGTAAAAACACTTTTGCCAAAACCATAATGCAAGGTCATCAAAGCGAAACCATACCGGATCAGTCGAGGCCCAGGTTAACAACGACCGCCACCGGTGCTGTTGACAAATGGGTGTCGGCAGAAAGTGTGCTATTGTTGGTCGAAGACCACCAGGAGGGAAAATTGCCAGGAGACAGAGAGAGAAGAGGAAAGACAAGAATGTAGGACTGAGGGTTGCAACTCTAAATGTGGGGACAATGACAGGCAAAGTTAAGAGAGCTGACTGGCATGATGCAGAGAAGGAAGGTAGATGTTTTACGTGTCCAAGAGACCAAGTGGAAGGGCAGTAGGGCTGAAACGATTCCTCAAATCATTCCAGGACCTCGATTACAAAAAAATCCTTGAGGCAAATTTATATGCCTCGAAGCTTTGTTAAACTATTCAGAGCACTGTGGTCTAGCTGGACGGTTGTTGTGTTACACAACGCTAGCGCTTCCACTAGCACTTCCGCTAACACGTATGTGCTAAGTTTGTAGCTATGGAGAGAATGGAGATTGCGTAGAAGAAGAGCCCCGAAAACAACAAAAACTGTCAAAAGTTTGAGAACATTTTAGACTAAACTGAAAATACAACACAGCTCAATGCTTCCACTGCAAAACAGAACTGGAGTAACCACAACAGCACGTCGTCCATGTTGCAGCGTCTGAAGAGAAAACACCCGCTGTAGCATCAAACTCGTCCGCAGCTCTAACAGATATCATGTTCTCTCTTTGCAAAATACCTTCACCTAAATGTTATAATCTGTCAAGTCAACTTTATTTATAGAGCATATTTAAAACAGAACCTGTTATTAAAGTGCTTAACAACAACAACAACAACAACAACAACAACAACAACAACAACAACAACCAATGAGAGTAAAATTAAAGAGAAAGAAAAAATGCAATACACTAATATTGATAATAACTAAAGAATTAATAAAAAGCATTTAAAACAAAGGGTCACAGATTAAAAATAAACACTAGATCAGTTTTCACTGTGTGAAATGCCTGCGAGAACAGATGAGTTTTTAGCAGAGATTTGAAGTGAGGAAGGGAGGTGTCCTGCCTCATGTTGGGGGGGCAGGTTGAAGGGAGGTGTCCTGTCTGATGTTGGGGGGCAGGTTGAAGGGAGG
>NC_056508.1:435872-449689 GCF_014905685.2 Nematolebias whitei | reverse complement strand
AGCGTGCCCTCCTGGTCAACAACATACTCTTCACCCATCCTTCCTTTAAACTCTTCTATTTTGCCAGTAATCTAGATGCCTTCAGAAATGTCTTGTCTTATTAGTAAAGCATGCCAAGTTTTATTAACCAGAACCAGATCAGCTAATCACGTGTACATGTTTTGATGTTAAATTTTGATTCTGTTAAATAAATGACCGCATTTATTCTGATGGGTCAAAGTTAAATTAACGTCTCCTGTCACTGATTAAACAATCCTCACAGTTACCTCGTCACATGGCATTAATTTAACTCGGAAAAAGAAAGAACCCGTTATATTTAAATAATTAGTAGTGAAGGTACAGCAAAGCTGACCTTGACACACTACAATATCCAGTGAAGCACACTTGAAAATGTATTAAGGAATAACAAACAAACAAATAATAATTTTATTCTTCTTCTTTTCAGTAAATGTCAGAGTCATATGTTGGACAGCATCGTACAAAGAGCTCCAGGATGTTGGTTGTGCAGCAGCTGAGTTCACAAACAGCATTTTAAATGTGATCATCACAGACATGCAGCTGCTGTCCTGGTGGAAGATGAAGGATCCAGAAGATCATCTCCACCTTCAATACAAATCATGTCCTTCCTTCCAGATCCGACTTTGTAAATTCCATTCAGTTTTCCAATCCATAAATTTTTTTTTACAGCTTTTAGATTTTTATGTGATGTTTAAAAATAATTCAACTTAAGCAATAAAATATTTAAAAAAGAGGAATTAAATGGCTTGTTTATTTAATGTTTTTTTGTGTATTTGTATCACTCATAAAATGAGTACAGTAGTTACTGCAGAACCTGACAAATTTTGTTTTCGATTACTTGATTAATCATCAGAATAATCTATAGATTACTCGATGACTAAAATATCCGTTTACGACAGCCCTAAACGGCAGCAAGGCTCGCAGCATTGGAGCAGGGTTCAAACTGTTTTACCATGGTGTGGATAGAAAGAGAAATGGAGTAGGGGTGGACCTGAAGGAGGAGTTGGCAAAGAATGTAGTAGAGGTGAAACAAGTGTCAGAAAGAGTGATTTGTCTGAAGGTAGAAGTAGAAGGTCTGATGCTAAACATCGTCAGTGGTTATACTCCACAGGTTGGATGTGATGTGGAGGAGAAAGATACATTTTGGAAAGATCTGGATGAAGTGATAGAGAGTATTCCCAGGGAGGAGAGAGTGGTGATGGGAGCAGACCTGAATGGACATGTTGGTGAAGGAAACAGAGGGGATGAGGAAGTGATGGGTAGGTTTGGTGTCAAGGAAAGAAACCAGGAAGGACAGATGGTGGGGGATTTCACCAAGAGAATGGAAATGGCTGTAGTCAACACCTGCTTCCAAAAGAGGGAGGAACATAGAGTGACCTATAAGAGTGGAGGAAGGAGTACGCAGGTCGACTACATTCTGTGTAGAAGAGGAAACCTGAGGGAGATTGGAGACTGTAAGGTTGTGGCAGGGGAGAGCGTGGCCAGACAGCATCGGATGGTTGTGTGTAGAATGACTGTTGTTGTGGAGAACAGAAAAATAGTAAAATCAGAGAAGAAGACCAAATGGCGGAAGCTGAAGAAGGAAGAATGTTGAAAAATTCAGAAAAGAGCTGTTAAAGGCTCTGGGTGGTAAGAAAGAGCTTCCAAATGACTGGACTACTACAGCAACAGTAATTAGAGAGACAGGTAGGAAGGTACTTGGTGTGTCATCTGGACAGAGAAAGGATGATAAGGAAACCTGGTGGTGGAATAGTGAAGTGCAGGAAGCTGTTCAAAGAAAGAGGTTAGCCATGAAGAAATATGACAGTGAGAGGATTGAAGAGAGGAGACAGGAATATAAGGAGATGGGACGTAGAGCAAAGAGGGAAGTAGCTAAGGCAAAGCAGAGGGCGTACGATGAGTTGTATGGGAGGCTGGACACTAAAGAGGGTAAGAAGGACTTGAACCGATTGGAGAGACAGAGGGATCAGGCTGGAAAGGCTGTGCAGCAGGTTAGGCTTATTAAATATATGAATGGTAATGTTCTAACAAGTGAGGAGAGTGTGATGGGAAGATGGAAGGAGTACTTTGAGGAGCTAATGAATGAAGAGAATGAAAGAGAAAGAAGAGTGATGTACAGAGTTGTAGCAACTACAGGGGAATTAAGTTGATGAGTCACACAATGAAGATCTGGGAGAGAGTTGTGGAAGCAAGATTTAGACAAGAGGTGACTATCTGTGAGCAGCAGTATGGTTTCATGCCAAGAAAGAGCACCACAGATGCCATCTTTGATTTGAGGATGCCGATGGAGAAGTACAGAGAGGGTCAGAAAGAACTCCATTGTGTCTTTGTGGATTTAGAAAAACATCTGACAGGGTGCCAAGAGAGGTGTGGTATTGAATGAGGAAATCTGGAATGGCAGAGAAGTATGTTAGACTGGTCCAGGACATGTATGAGGACAGCAGGACTGTGGTGAGATGTGCTGTAGCGGTGACAGATAGCTTCAAGGTGGAGGTGGGAGTGCATCAAGGATCGGATCTGAGCCCCTTCTGCTTTGCTGGTGATGGACCGACTAACAGATGAGGTCAGGCAGGAATCCCTGTGGACTATGATGTTTGCAGATGAAATTGTGATCTGTGGTGAGAACAGGGAACAGGTGGAAGAGAACTTGAAGAGGTAGAGGTATGCACTTGAAAGAAGAGGAATGAAAGTCAGCCGTAGTAAGACAGAGTACATGTGTGAATGAAAGGGAGGAGGTGGAACAGTGAGGCTACAAGGAGCAGAGGTCACAAAGGTGCAGGACTTCAAGGACTTGGGGTCCACTGTCCAGGAACATGGGGAGTGTGGTAAAGAGGTGAAGAAGAGAGTCCAGGCAGGATGGAGTGATGGAGAAAAGTTTCAGGAGTGATTTGTGACAAAAGGGTGTCAGCAAAGGTCAAAGGGAAGGTTTACAAGACAGTGGTGAGACCAGCTATGTTGTATGGTCTGGAGACAGAGACATGGACAAAAAGACAGGAGACAGAACTGGAAGTAGCAGGAATGAAGGTGTTGAGGTTCTCCTTAGGAGAGACAAGGATGGAGAAGATTAGGAGTGAGATCATCAGAGGTACAGCACAGGTTGAACAACTGGGAGATAAAGTTAGAGAGGACACACTGAGATAGTTTGGACATGTCCAGAGCAGGGACAGTGGGTATATTGGTAGAAGGATGTTAGAAATGCAGCTGCCAGGACAAAGACAAAGAGGAGATATATGGATGCAGTTAGAGGGACATGGAGGTAGTTGGAGTGAGGACAGAGTGAGGTGGAGGAGGATGACTCACTGTGGAGACACCTGAAGAGGGAAAAGCCAAAAGAAGAAGAAGATAATATTGTGATATTTCAGAGCATTCTGATGATAACAATACATTTTGTGATATAACAAAAAACAAACTAACAAATCATAGTTGTTCGTTTGACAAAATTAACTTAACGTGTTGCTTTGCAGTATTATATAAAAACTAAGAAAACAACAAGAGTTAATTTTACTGCAGTTACTTTAGATAATAAAGTATTCAGTCTCAAAGTATAAAAATAAAAAAATTAAAAATATTCTTCTGCTATTTAGATTGAAAAAGTCTGCACAAAATATAGATGAACAAAATCCACTACAAAAACTGAAGTGATGGTGAAGTTTCCAAAAAGACTAAAGAAAATGAAGCTTAAGATCTGTTGAAAAATAAATTCAAGAATTCAAGGTTGTTTATTTGTGACGCGCCCCGGGAAAAGCAGGAACAAGTCGCGCACGCTCAAACTGAAAAAAGGCAATAAAACCTTCAATTTCTGAGAAAATAGTGAAAGTCGTTTTTTTTTCAAAATATGCTAGTTGAAGTTTTGAAGAAACCATCCCATACTTTACAAAACAGTTTAAAGTTTTTAAACTGGTACTTTTTTATCAGGTCTCTCTTGTAAATGAGTCCTCGAGGCTCAATGGGATTTACCTGTAGAAATAAAGGTTGATTGGTAAACTTTGTGTTTGAATTCAGTTTGTTTTCAGAGTGAAAGAGCCGGCTGGGATTTACGTATGGGGGTGGAGAAACTCACAGCTGATTAACATGTGGACTTTGTTTGGCTGGTTTCGGAGCTTTTCACACTGTTTGTTATTGGCTTTGACCAATAATAATATGCAGATTTGAAAGAAACACATGGCTACTTAAACAGGTAGGCTTCTTGTGCTGTTGGACTTCTGTTTTTAACGAAGATGGGACGAGCTGAACGCGTTGCTGAAGAACTGAACCGAGGCTGTACAGCAGGCGTACAGTTCTGACTTTGGAGATGACAACATCCACCAGAAAGATCCCGATGAAAAGAAAACACTCCAGGACCACTTATATGATGGGAGGCGTTGACATCTGCAGGAATACTTTTCAGTTTCTGATGGGGTGAGTGTAAGACCTTTTTTTTGTTTTTAGAACACAGTTAAGATGTAACTAAATAATATTCAGTGATTTATTCAAGGATTGTAATGTAATATGATGGATTTGGTCGGCTTTAATGTCCATGTTTAATAAGGACACTAAAGCCAATCAAATTAGAGCTGTCAGCTGTTTTTCTGACGCGAAAAAAAACCAACATTGTTTTATTAAACGTTTACTGCTTTTGTAAGCAAATCAGTTTCCATCCATCCATCTATTATCTTTATTTATCATTATACCAAGCCGACACAAGTAATTATTGCGCAATGTGCCCCACGGCTGGAGCGCACTGCGCAATAATTACGCACGTCGGCTTGGTGAGGTTTTACAAATCACAGCAAAGAAACTAAATAAGAATGCAGGATATAAAATGGTGTTGATATTGAGGAGACGGCAGGTCCAACTGGCCGTTTGAAAAGGTACAAAATGTACAGTGAGGCTCAGATGGATGAGCAGTTCACGCAGCTCCTGATGTCATCAGGAAATAACAGAAAAGCTGAATCGAGCAGCGTGTTCAATTAAAATAGACTTGTTTTTCCAGATAATTTTGCTCTAAAAATAGTTTTGTTCATCTATAGCCCCCCAGTGTTTCTCACCACCACTGAGGAGCTGACATCCCAGTTCAACTCTTGTCTGCTTAAAGACTATGGATCATGTCGCACCTGTTGAAACCAAAAAATCAAAACTGAGAGCAGAACCTTGGCTGAGTGACGTCACCAAGGCCGTTAGGCAGCAATGTAGGAGGGCGGAGCGAAAGTGGAGGAAAGACAGGCTGCAGGTCTCTTTTCAAATACTTAGAGAGTTGGTGCTGTTATCAGAAAACAGTGAAAGCTGCTAAATCAAAATACTTCTCTGATATAATTACCTCAAACTCTCACAACCCACGTGTCCTCTTCTCCACCCTAAACTCTGTTCTCCACCTCACTGAACCATCACCTCTGGAAGCCTTGACTGAGCTGTGCGACAACTTCTTACATTTCTTTGTGGAAAAAATTGCGACCACCAGGGCTCTCATTTCCCCTCCAACTCATGACCCATCCATCCCACCTCAATCTGTAGCTCCTTTTGACCATTTTGAACCCATCACTATCTTCTCTAGAGCAGGTCATGTGCAGCTTGAAACCTTCTGGTTCCCCCTTTGATGTGGTCCCCCCTCGACTACTAAAGGAGGTGTTTCCTACTCTAGGTCTGTCCATTCTTGCCATAGTAAACAGTAGTTTATCCACTGGCGTGGTGCCAAAAACCTTTAAACGTGCTGCTGTCCAGCCTCTCCTGAAAAAACCAAATCTTGACCCCTCAGTCATTTCCAACTACCGACCTGTCTCTTAACTCCCATTTGTTTCTAAAGTACTGGAGAAAATAGTTGAGTCCCAGTTGAAGTGCTTCCTGGAGGATCACGCCATCTTAGAGCTATTCCAATCTGGCTTTAAACCTCTCCACAGCACTGAAACTGCCCTGCTGAAGGTCTTTAACAACATCTTCAGATTCACAGATACCGGTGATTCTGTGCTGCTTGTCCTGTTGGACCTTACAGCCGCCTTTGACACCATCGACCATGAGATCCTCATTGCTAGGTTGGAGCAGTGGGTTGGCGTCACAGGATCAGCCCTCAATTGGTTCAGATCTTACCTCATTGATCGATCCTTTTGTGTCATCCATCCATCCATCCATTTTCTTCCGCTTATCCGGGGTCGGGTCGCGGGGGTAGCAGCCTAAGTAGGGAGGCCCAGACTTCCCTCTCCCCAGCCACTTGGGCCAGCTCTTCCGGGGGAATCCCGAGGCGTTCCCAGGCCAGCCGAGAAACATAGTCCCTCCAGCGTGTCCTGGGTCTTCCTCTGGGCCTCCTTCCGGTGGGACGTGTCCGGAACACCTCACCAGGGAGGCGTCCAGAAGGCATCCTAAACAGATGCCCAAGCCACATCAACTGGCTCCTCTTGACTTGGAGAAGCAGCGGCTCTACTCTGAGTCCCTCCTTTTGTGTCTCCAAGGATTTTAGTTCTGCAGAGGCAGAGCTTAAATGGGGGGTTCCGCAGGGGTCCATACTTGGTCCCCTCCTATTCTCTTATACCTGCTGTCACTTGGTGCTATTTTCCGGAAACACAACATGCCCTTCCACTTCTATGCCGATGACTGTCAAATTTACTTCCCCCTAAAACACAATGGTACATGCTCTATTCAACCGCTGCTCAACTGCCTGGCTGACATCAGGGACTGGATGGCTTTAAATTTCTTAAGTTTCAATGTGCTGGTAAAGATTCTCAGTCATCCAGGACATGATGAATTCAAAAAGTGTTCAATACAAAAACAACTGGACTTTATTTGTAACAGAAGACGTTTCGCTCCTCATCCAAGGAGCTTTCTCAATTCAAAGAGCAGTGAGTGAGGGGTTCAGGTTATAAGGCTGAGTGAGATAAGACACACACACATAAGACACACACACATATGTAGATTGGCAGTTCACACCTAAACACCTAAACAGTAGGTCTTTTGTTCATCTAATTCACAGACGAGGCCCCTCTGTTCCCATTAAGTGTGAAAACCGGCTGGGAATCTGTTTTAAAGTTGCATTATATGTTTTTGAAAGTGGAAATCTGAGGCCTCCTCCTCTGTTAAGAGACGGCTTTTCTCTTTTTACATAAATTGCTTCCTTCACCCCCTTCTCAAACCATCTGTGTTCTCTGTCCAAAATGTGCACATTTTGGTCCTCAAAAGAGTGTCCCTTCTCTGTGAGGTGGAGGTGAACAGCTGAGTCTTGTCCTGAAGAGCTGGCTCTCCTGTGTTGAGCCATGCGTCTGTGAAGAGGCTGTTTACCTGTAGTTTCTCATTGTAGAGGTCTGGACAGTCCTCGCTGCATTGGACCACAGACACTACACCACTCTGTCTGTGTATGGTGTTCTGTCCTTAGGGTGGACCAGCCTCTGTCTGAGTCCTGCTGGGTTTGAAATGTACTGGGATGTTGTGTTTGTTAAAAATCCTTCTGAATTTCTCTGATACTCCAGAAACATAAGAGATGACAATGTTTTTACGTCTGTTGTTCTCCTTTTTGTGTTTATTAGTGTGTTTTCTAGCAAGGGATGCTCTCCACTGCACACCTGTAGAAGGAGGTGAGGACTGAGCTTCCAGACCAGCTCGTCTCAGCCGTCTGAGGAAGTAGAGTCTCTGATGAGCTTTCTTCATCATGCTGGTGGTGTTGTTGCTCCAGCTGAGGTTGTTGTTCATGTGTACACCCAAGTACTTATAGCTGGAGACCACTTCCACTGCAGATCCTTCTTTGTGTGTGTGTGTTGGGGGGGGGGGGGGGGGGGGTGTTTGTTCCTTCTGAAGTTCATGGCCATCTCCTTCGTCTTCTTTACATTGATGTGAAGGTTATTCTTCCTTCACCAACTCTCCAGGTGTTCCACCTCCTGCCTGTAGCTGGACTAGAGCTGTCATTTCTAACCCAAACCCCAGTCCTGCCCGACCTGGATTTGGACCGGGCCAGGCCATAATAATGTGCTTAATGTGTGGGCCGGGTCGGTGTCTGGCTTTTTATTGCATCAGGAACGCATCCGGCGACAATCCAATATATGCAAACATGGCTTGCCATACAGCACCTGCCACACGTGTCCATTTGACCACGCGCTGACCGGCTGGTTGAAAGAAGTAAAAAGTTCAGTTAAGCTTCAGATGGACTACTGCCAGAGATCCATCAGACTAAATGGGCATCCGTTCAGCAGACGTGCGCAGCCAAGACCCAAACAGAGATCACAGAATATCCGACATGTCAGAGAGGATGCAGGCAGAAGCATGATTATTATTAATTATTATTTGATTATTTGGACCCGAGTGCAACTCTAAACTGGACTCATTGTTGTTTGTGAAGCATCCCACTACCACTGTATCATCTGCAAACTTTACAATATGACAGCCTGTGTCCTTTGCTTGTTTTGTTTTTGCCGTGCATCACTTTGGCCTTGTTGCTGTTTTTAAGTGCTTTATAAATAAAGTGGTGTGGTGTGGTATGGTATGCTATTGTGCAATGTTTAAAAACTAACTCATTAACCACTCAGTATTGGCAAGAACCCAACTGAAGTACTTATGTACTTTGTCTTAAAAAAATTTAGTATGGGGACATGCCTGGGTCAAACTCAGTTTTCTAAACATTATTTATGAGTCGTAAAAACTCAGAATCTAAACTTAGAAAACTTGAAGCCTTGAACTCACACCAACCCACTATAATCATGTGTGCGTGTGTGTGTGTCTGGCTCCAAGCTGGTTTAATAATTGTACACATTCTTTGGAGGCACCACGTTCCTGGGGCCCCAGGTAACCATGGAAACAAGAAACAGCCCATACAATGACAAAGGGACTAAAGGAGGAAGAGATGGAGCTACAATTCAAGAGTACATTAAAACAGGTGGAAGACATGAAAAACTAATGTCTCACTTTAACCGTCACTTTGGTTAAAAACAAAGGAATTACAAAATGAAGACTGAATAGAGCTGGAAAGGCAGAACTCCAACATGTGGACAAACCTTATACTGGTAATCTAATCCAAGTGTAGTTTGGATTTCAGGCAGTGTTGAGGATCACGATGATCAACAGAATTATGTTCTCTCATTTGCACTGCTTTAATATGGTAAACTAAGAGCTAATGAGAAACAGAAAACACTTGAACACATCTAAATAAAGGCCCAGCATTCATTAAGGAATGGACATCACCGCTGCCTTGCATGCTACAGTTTTAGACTTAGACCCTGTCATGAACAGTGAGAGTTGAGTTGTAGCTGTTTTAGTCTAATAAAGATGGAATTATATGAGATCTCAGGAGAATTGTTAGCTCTCAGAGTATGTCATGGGGATTACTCTCAGCTACTACCACGTGAAAATTTAACTCTACATCTGTAAAACTGACTGAAAAAGTTCAAGTGTAGTGGCGTGAATGAGAAACAAAATCCCACTCATTTTTACAGAGGACAGCTCGTCTTCTGGCTGCACTTCCTGCTGTTTAGCTGTATCGTTTTCTCTTGAGTGGCAGCACGGTGGCGCGGTTGCCCTGGTTCAAATCCCAGTCCGGGGGACTTTCTGGGTGGAGTTTGCATGTTCTCTCCGTGCATGCGTGGGTTTTCTCCGGGTACTCCAGTTTCCTCCCACAGACCAAAAACATGCATGTTAGACTGATAACAGGACTCCACCCAGAAAGGCCCCTGGACCGGGATTTGAACCAGGGACCTGCTCGCTGAGAGGCAGCAGCTCTACCAGTTGTGCCACCGTGCTGCACTGGTTTAAACAGATAGTCTTAAAATGTGTTTAAAGCTGCAAATCAACTGATATATCAGTTTTAAAAGGGTAACAAGTTGAATCCTTTAAAATGGAGCAAATTCATTTTGCTGCTCACTGCTAAGAGTGTAAAGACCTGTTTGTGAGTGGTCATTTTTGTTTGGCAGTAAATAATTAGTCTCGGGGCCGTTTACACGGCGCATATTTTGAGTGAAACTGCATCTTTCTCTCTGCGGTTCAGCTGTTCATTTACATGACACCAGCCCCACCCTCACTGAATCCTGAGGTTTTTCAAACCAGATCTCAGAGTGGAGGTTTTCTAGTGACCTCCTGCAGAGGTATTAAAGCGCAAGCGCAGTACAGGCGTATATTTCATGCATGCGCGGACCAACAGCATATTTCTATCAACAACAAGGATACGGAGTATAACATCCTGCTTTCTGTGCTACGACTGATGGAATATATTTTGGGTCTCGTAGTTAATCTATGCCGGAATGTAGCTGCTGTGACAGACATCTGTAATGGGATTACCAGTCAGACGCAGCTCTAATATCGACGTTTATTGAACAAGCCTGTCGAGGCAGGCGGATATTTCACGCGTCACGCTGGACTATAACATACTAGGGCTGGACGATATGACCAAACCTTTTATCACGATATATTTCTTAATTTTGGTCGATAACGATATAATTCGATATTCATATAAACAATATAGAAGCCTCAGAAAAACTACAAACTAAACAAATAAATTAATGTTCACCTTCAATTTGTATTTAGCCTTCAAAAAAATTGAAATCACTGTCAAATAAACATAAAATTATCAACTTTGTCAATATTAATAGTTTTGACTTTAAACAACTTTAACTTTAACAACTTTAAAATTGACAGCATTGAAATTTGTTGTTAATGAAATAAACTTATATTATAAAATAATTATTAGTATTATGAAGTGCTATGGTCACCCAACAAATATATTATTTCATCAATTGAAATTATTAAAATGTTATGATTTGATTGAATATAGTATTTTACAAGTCATGTATAAAGCTCATAAAAATATTAGCCCCAAATCTTCAATTAAAATTTGTAAAAAATAAATATAAAAAAAGGAGTCAATATAACTTAAGGGAATGTAAATGTTTATAAAACCTCCATTTAGAACTGGTGTGAAGGAGCTGTGTTGTAATTCAGGGAACAGGGTTATGAATTGTCTTGATATCACCATAAACATTTCTAAAACTATTTATATGTTTAAAAAGATGATTACGTTAAAGTTGTTGGGAAGGTTAAGTACCAGGTGAAGGATACCTGAAGTTTTTTTGATTTCAGTTTGGAGATTGTTCAAGTCAAAGTTGTTGTTTGTTTCTAGTTATTTTATATTTTTTAAATTAGGGGCAGATAAGAATTTCTTTTTCTTTCTTCAACCTTTTCATTCAATGTTTTAATGATTAAAGTAAGTCATGGAGTTCCTCAGGGCTCAGTGCTTGGGCCAATACTCTTTACTTTATATGTGCTTCCATTAGGTCAAATTATTAAACCGCATGGGTTAAATTGTCATTGTTATGCTGATGACAATTATATTTGTCCTGATGCATGCTCAATAATCCAGGTAGAAAAATCTAAAAAAAGTTAAATCTGGTCCTCTGGACATTCAAAAAACAAAACAAAGCAAAACAACAACAAACAAAAAAACTGTAGAAACGTTTCGTCTTTCATCCGAAAGACTTCCTCAGTCTGAGGAGCTGTATTCAGCTCAGTCTCTTAAATAGCACCTTCTCAGAGTGGATCAACCAGTTTTGCTGCTGACAACCAGAACCAGCTGATCACATGCTCAAGAAGGACCATCAGCCTAACAATGGATCATTAGCACCTGATGGCTGTTTACTGTTCACAGAGGGCTGAGTGATACTAGCAATCACAGCATTGTAAGAGGGGGACAGTTGAACCTGGAGGCTCCACCCCTGTTTAATGATGGACGGTTTCTTTTCACAAAGATGGCCTCCTTTACTCCTCTCTCAAACCATCGTTCCTCTCTATCCAGGATGTGAACATCTTCACACTTTTATCACAATATATTTCTTAATTTCGTTCGATAACGATATAATTTGATATAGATATAAACAATATAAAAGTCTCAGAAAAACTACAAACTATACAAATAAATTAATGTTCACCTTTTATTAGGCCCGAGCAGCGAAGCGCTGCAAAGGCATATTGTAATCGCTCTGTTCAGGCCCGAGCTGCAATTTTTTCCACCAAATGAATTGGCGTTTTGGGGGCATTACCATATCCCAAAAGTCACCAAATTTGGCGGACACATCAGGACTGGTGAAAAATGACGTATTTTAAGGGCGTGGCAAAAATAACAACAGAAACGGCTCAAGAGCGCCACCTAGAAGTTTTCAAAATACCCTCCGCATTAATTGTCGTAGAAACATGAAATTTGGTACGATTGTCCAATTCCCCAAGATGCACAGAAAACCCTCCGGCACCAACGTTGTACGATAAACAGGAAGGTGGCCATTTTGGAATGTCATCCCAATTGTCACACCTTTTTGGCAGTTTGCAACCTACGCATTTGAACAAACTCCTCCTAGGGATTTCACTCAGTTGGTTCCAATGCAGACATGTTCCTGTTTATATCTACAAATGTTAAATCTGGTCCTCTGGACATTCACAAAAACAAAACAAAGCAAATCAACAAAAAATGTAGAAACGTTTCGTCTCTCTTCCGAGAGACTTCCTCAGTCTGAGGAGCTGTATTCAGCTCAGTCTCTTAAATAGCACCGTCTCAGTGTGGATCAACCAGTTTTGCTGCTGACAACCAGAACCAGCTGATCACATGCTCAAGAAGGACCATCAGCCTAACAATGGATCATTAGCACCTGATGGCTGTTTACTGTTCACAGAGGGCTGAGTGATACTAGCAATCACAGCATTGTAAGAGGGGGACAGTTGAACCTGGAGGCTCCGCCCCTGTTTAATGATGGACGGTTTCTTTTCACAAAGATGGCCTCCTTTACTCCTCTCTCAAACCATCGTTCCTCTCTGTCCAGGATGTGAACATCTTCATCCCTGAAAGAGTGACAGCTGGCCTGGAGATGAGTGTAGACCTCAGAGTCCTGGCCTGATGATGTTGATCTTCTGTGCTGGGCCATCCTTTTGGCCAGTGGCTGTTTAGTTTCCCTGATGTAAGACTGATCACCCTCCTGACACTGAACAGCATACACAACATTACTCTGTTTGTGCCGGGGGACTGGATCTTTGGGATGAACCAGTTTTTGCCGTAATGTATTTTGGGGTTTAAAAGCCACTGGGACGTTATGTTTAGAAAATAAACGTCTCAGTTTCTCTGATACTCCCTCAACATATGGAATGACCACTGGTCTGGGTCTGGGTTCCTCCTTTTCACCTGTTGGCTGACTGGAGTCCTGTTTGGGTTTCTTCTCTGCTTTCAGGAAGGCCCAGTTAGGATATCCACATTGCTCTAGAGCCTGTCTTGTGTAGGATTTCTCCTTCTGCCTGGCTCCTGAGTTAGTGGGGATGCTGTCTGCTCTGTGGTACAGAGTCCTGATGACTCCTAACTTGTGCTCCAAAGGGTGATGGGAGTCAAACTGCAAATACTGGTGTGTGTGGGTGGGTTTGCGGTAAACCTCGGTTTGCAAATGTCCTCTATCAGAGACTGAGACCTCACAGTCCAAGAAAGCCAACCTGCCATTTTTTACATCTTCTCGTGTGAACTTGATGTATTTATCCACAGAGTTGATGTGGTCAGTAAAATGTTGGACTTCCTGAGATTTGATTTTAACCCAGGTGTCGTCAACATACCTGAACCAATGACTTGGTGGTGTCCCTGAAAAGGACGTCAAGGCTCTCTTTTCTACCTCCTCCATGTACAGGTTGGCAACAATAGGAGAAACTGGAGACCCCATAGCACACCCATGTTTCTGCCTATAATATTGCTCCCCATATGTGAAGTAGGTTGACTGCAGGCACAGTTTCAAGAGTTGACACAGTTGTTCTGTGGAAAGCGTGGTCCTGCTGCTCAGAGTGGTGTCTGATTTTAATTTTAAACTGACCACCTCTACTGCATCATCAACAGGAATGCA
>NC_056508.1:429990-435772 GCF_014905685.2 Nematolebias whitei | reverse complement strand
TCCATTGTTAGGCTGATGGTCCTTCTTGAGCATGTGATCAGCTGGTTCTGGTTGTCAGCAGCAAAACTGGTTGATCCACACTGAGACGGTGCTATTTAAGAGACTGAGCTGAATACAGCACCTCAGACTGAGGAAGTCTCTCGGATGAGAGACGAAACGTTTCTACATTTTTTGTTGATTTGCTTTGTTTTGTTTTTGTGAATGTCCAGAGGACCAGATTGAACTTTTGTAGATGTTTCTACCTGGATTATTGAGCATGCATCAGGATGTTCCTGTTTTTAGTTTTCTACATTTGTCTTGGAATCTAGCTGTTTTTTGTTTTGTTACCTTTTTTCTTTTAGCCATCCTATTTGTTAAAAAAAAAAAAAAAAAACTGTAGTATGAGTTTTTATAACTGCTTATTGTTGTTGCTGTTGTCCATTGTTGTCATCTTTCTTTGTTGAAATCAGGTCTCTCTTGTAAATGAGTCCTCGAGGCTCAATGGGATTTACCTGTAGAAATAAAGGTTGATTGATTGGTTACAAACTTGTCCATTTTGGTCAAAAGGCATGGGGGACAAAAATTTATCAAAACGATACAAACCGAAGCATGGTGAAGGGGCGGGGCCAGACCGCTTAAGTTTGACATCTCGCCGTGAAAAACGAAACGCTAATAGCTCCTACAGGAAAACTGTCTGAGACATCAAACCTTCAATGATTGATCCACAACCGGTCCCCTGCAAGACTGAATGGTCAAATCATGACATCACTTAAGCCATGCCCCCTGACAACAGGAAGTGTAAAGATTTACCTTGAACGGTCCCTATCTGACCCCATCACCTGATCAGCATGATAGTGTGGCCAGTGACTGAAGACATGTTGGTGTAACTTGCTTTCCAACACTGACAGTTTGGGGTGGAATATGTGGGCATTGCGACGTGGCGAAGTAAGAAGTAACGCCGTCGCCATACGTTTGGCTCTAAATTCCACAAATTGGATCCGAGATTCACCAAAATCACTATGATCGATCATTACCGACCCTTGAACAGTAAGCTATGATAATTGGCCAATAACCTCCACAGCGCCCCCTAGAATATTTTAAAACCTCAGACCCAAGCCAATTTTTAACCGATAATTCTGAAACTCGGTGAACATCTGTATCTTCGCAGGACCTATGAAAATGTCTCTTGGAGCCCTGGTCCAAAGCCAACAGGAAGTCGGCCATTTTGGGTCAAAGGGTCATTTTTGGGTGTTTCTAATGGCGAATTTTAACAAACTCCTCCTAGTGATTTTGAGTGATTGCCTTCATATTTGGTTAATATGCCCTTAACACATTGGGGAGTAAAAGTTATCAAAAGCTTTCGGTTTCAATTATGTTAAAGGGGCGTGGCCAGGCGTCAAAGTTGCGCTTGATACAATAAATTTCCAAATGCTTTAACTTTCACATTGATAGACCGAAATGCACCAAACTTGGCATGACTCATCCCTGTTGGATGTCCGACAATCCTCTGCGGTCATATTTTGTTGTCATTAAAGCAACGCCCCCTCGGAACAAGAAATCTCTTTTTTTACTTGGAATGCTCTCTCTTTGACACCATTGACCTAATCAGGATGATCCTGTGTTAGAAGACAGATAAGATGGTCTTACTTGATTTAAAGTGTGAACCGTTTTTCCTGGAGGATGTGGGGGTGGCGAATCAAGAAGTGACGCCGATGTAATACGTTTGGCTCTAAAATACACAGATTTCAGTCGAGGTGCACCAAAATCACTATGATCAATCATTATCCACTCCTTGAACAGGTATCCACGATAAGTAGGCAATAGCCTCCATAGCGCCACCTACATTATTCTTACAGTTATAGCTCAGTGATACATCATCCTATCTGCACCAGATTTATTGTGCGTGATCAGTGAGCTTCTAGACACATTGATATTGTTGTTTAACATTTGACTCTAGTGCGCCCCCTAGATTATTCTAACAGTTATATCTCAAGGATACATGATCTAATATGTACCAGATTTATTGTGCCTGATAAGTGAGCACTAGTAGACACATTGGTATTGTTGTTTTACTTTTGACTCCAGTGCGCCCCCTAGATTATTCTAACAGTTATATCTCAGTGATATCTGATCTGCAACAGATTTTTTGTGCATCATTATTGAGCACTTCTACACACATTGGCGTTGTTGTATAACTTTTGACTCAAGTGCGCCCCCTAGATTATTCCAACAGTTATATCTCAGTGAAATATTCAATATGTACCAGATTTATTGTGCGTGATCAGTGATCACTTATAGACACATTGGTATTTTTCTTTAACATTTGACTCAAGTGCACCCCCAAGATTATTCTAAGTTATATCTCAGTGATACATCATCCAATCGGAATCAGATTTTTGGTGCATAATCAGTGAGCAAGTCTAGACACACTGATAATGTGCTTTAACATATGACTCAAAGGTGCCCCCTAGATTATTTAATCAGTTATATATCAGTGATTTATCATCCAATCCGTACCAGATTTATTGTGCGTGATCAGTGATCACTTATAGACACACTGGTTTTGTTCTTTAACATTTGACTCAAGTGTGCCCCCTAGATTATTTGATCAGTTATATATCAGTGAATTATCATCCAATCCGTACCAGATTTATTGTGCGTGATCAGTTAACCATTCGACACACATTGGTTTTGCTGTTTAACATTTGACTCAAGTGCACCATCTATATTATTCCAACAGTTATATTTCAGTGATACGTCATCTGATCTAGACCAGATTTTTTTATGCTTCATCTGTGAGCACTTGTAGACACACTGGTATTGTTTATTCATGACTTGACTTAAGCCCGGCCCACTCAGAGAAGAAACTGATGATTATTGGGTGACTATTCCAGCTTGGCACTGTGTAAGATATAAGACTGAAACAGTATTCATTAACTGTTGTTTACCACATATGACATTTTGAAAAGCCTAAAGGAAGACCTTTACATTCACTACAAAACAGGAAATGACAATAACTCCCGTCTGGAAGGTCAGATTCTAGCCCAACTTGTAAGGCTTGCAGCTGGACTCATACTGATATGGGCGAAAGGCAATTGCAAAGTTTAGGCATATGCGCACCCTGGTGGACGTGTGTGGGAATGGCATGAGAGCATTCGCGATGGCAACTGGGATGCGTTGATAGAGCGCCCACGGTCGCGGGTGATGTCGAAGGTTCGGTGAATGCGCACCCTGGTGAACGGGCGTGGGATGGGAGCAAGAGCGTTCGCGATGGTGACCGAGCGGAGTCGCTGGAGCTCCTGCGGTCACTGTAAGGCCGAAGCGGCGCTTTGCTGCAAGGGCCTTCAATGCTGCTTGCAGCTTTAATTATTTTTTCTACCCTTAACGTGTTTTTTTTTGGTCTTTCAGGTACACCTGGACCTATATCTGGACATACCATTCTGTGTTTGTTTGTCTCTCCTTCCTGTCCTCTCAAACCAGCCAGTCAAAGCAGATGGCTGCTTGTCCTTAGTCTGGTTCTGCTGGAGGTTTCTTCCTTTTAAAAGGGAGTTTTTCTTTCCACTATTGCCACTGTGCTTGCTCAGGATGGGAGAATGCAACAAAGCCAAGATTCAACTTGTCTGCTGGCCTCCTTAGATAGAGAACTTTACTAATTGGATTTTATGTATGTGAATGTTTCTGTAAAGTGCCCTGAGACAACTTTGTTGTGATTTGGTGCTATATAAATAAACTGAATTGAACTGAATTAGGTAACGGGTGAGATAGGGACCATTCAACGTAAAACTTTACACTTCCTGTTGTAAGAGGACGTGGCTTAAGTGATGTCATGGTTTGATCATTCAGTCTTGCAGGGGACTGGAACTGGATGTGGATCAATCACTGAAGGTTTGATGTCTCAGACAGTTTTTGTGTAGGAGCTATTAGCGTTTCGTTTTTCACGGCGAGATGTCAAACTTAAGTGGTCTGGCCCCGCCCCTTCACCATGCTTCAAAACGAACCATTTAGATAACTTTTCGTCCCTCATGCCTTTTGAACAAAATGGCCAAGTATGAAACCGATTGAGCGAAATCCCTAGGGCGAGTTCGTTCAAATGTGGAGGCTGTAAACCTTCAAAAAGGTGTGAAATTTGAGACGGCATTCCAAAATGACCGCCTTCCTGTTTATCGTACAACGTTGGTGCCAGAGTGTTTTCTGTGCATCTTGGGGAATTTGGACAAGTGTAGCAAATTTCATGCTTCTAAGACAAACTAAGGTTAAAGTGGAGGGTATTTTGAAAATTTCTAGGTGGCGCTCTTGAGCCGTTTCTGTTGTTATTTTTGCGACGCCCTTAAAATACGTAATTTTTCAGCAGTCCTGATGCGTCCGCCAAATTTGGTGAATTTTGGGATATGTTAAGGCCCCCCAAAAGGCCAATTCATTTGTCAAATAAAAATTGCAGTTCAGGCCTGAACAGTGCGATTACAATAGGCCTTTGCAGCGCTTCACTGCTTAAACAGTATTTCTGTTATGTAATGAAACAATCTGAACATTAAAGTTGCAAGCAGCATTGAAGGCCCTCACAGAAAAGCGCCACTCCTGCCATACCGCTACCGCGGGAGCTCCAACCACTCCACCTAGTCGCCATCGCAAACGCTCTCGTTCCAATCCCGCACGAGTTCACCACTAGGCGCATTTCCTGAATCTTTGACATCGCCTTCCGTACATGTCAGTACTAGTCCAGCTCCAGGTCTTACAAATATACATGAAATCCGACATTCCAGACAGGAGTTATTGTGACTTCCTGTTTTTTGCGAATGTTTGACGAGCACTTCTTTTATGCTTTTCAACATGTCATGTGGTAATTCACAATTACAGTTTCAGTCATATCTTACACTAAGCTGGAAGAGTCACCTAATAATCAATATTTTTTTCTCTGAATGGGGGGGCTTAAGTGATGTCATGAATTAACAATACCAATGTGTCTCAAAGTGCTCACTGATGAAGCAAAAAAATTAAAAAATCAGGTACGGATAAGATGATGTTTCACTGAGATATAATTGTTGGAATAATCTAGTGGGCGCACTTGAGTCAAAAGTTAAACAACAATACCAATGTATCTAGAAGTTCTCACTGATCATGCACAAAAAATTAGATTCAGATCGGATGATGTATTACTGAGATATAACTGTTAGAAAAATCTAGGGGGCGCACTGGAGTCAAATGTTAAAGAACATTACCAATGTGTATACAAGTGCTCACTGATTATGCAAAAAAAAATCTGGTTCAGATCGGATGATGCATCACTCGAGTCAAATGTTAAAGAAGAATACCCATGTATATAGAAGTACTCACTGATGACGCACAAAAAAATCTGGTTCAGAACGGATGATGTATCACCTAGATATAACTTGGAATAATTTAGGGGGCGCACTGGAGTCCAATGTTAAAAAAACAATACCAATGTGTGCAGAAATGCTCACTGATGACGCACAATAAATCAGGTTCAGATCGGATGATGTATCACTGAGATATAACTGTAGGAATAATGTAGGGGCGCTGTGGAGGCTATTGGCCACTTATTATGGATTCTTGTTCAAGGGGTGGATAATGATCGATCATACTGATTTTTGTGCACCTCGGCTCAAATCTGCAATGTAGAGCCAAACGAATTTCAACTGCGCAACTTCTGAATTCGTCACGCTGACAAGCCCACATCCTCCAGCTAAAACTGTTGGTTACACTACTGTTTATATTCATATTACTGTTTATATTCATATTACTGTTTATATTACACTACTGTTTATATTCATACTGATGTTTATAT
>NC_056508.1:429542-429980 GCF_014905685.2 Nematolebias whitei | reverse complement strand
ATATTACACTACTGTTTATATTCATACTAATGTTTATATTACACTACAGTTTATATTCACACTACAGTTTATATTCACACTACAGTTTATATTCATACTATTATTTATATTACACTACTGTTTATATTACACTACAGTTAATATTCACACTACAGTTTATATTCACACTACAGTTAATATTCATACTACTGTTTATTTTACACTATTGTTTATATTCATACTACTGTTTATATTGCACTACAGTTTATATTGCACTACAGTTTATATTACACTACTGTTTATATTCATACTACTGTTTATATTTTTATATTACACTACAGTTTATATTACACTATTGTTTATATTACACTATTGTTTATATTCATACTATTGTTTATATTCATACTACTGTTTATATTGCACTATATATATATATATATATATATATATATATATATA
>NC_056508.1:427929-429442 GCF_014905685.2 Nematolebias whitei | reverse complement strand
ATATATATATACAAGCCTTATTGCACATGTCACTTTACCTATACCAATGTCAAAGACTTCATGCATATACTGTGTACATTCACTTCATATGCTGGTTTGCCACTTTACTACAAATGTCAATGTCAGGACCTTCATTTTATTTTATAGATATACTTTTTTTATATTTTTATACTACTATACTACAATTTAGGACAGTATCATACTTTTATTATTTCATGTTATGCTTATGTTTATTAAATGTTTTAATGTTTAATGGTTATTGTTGCACCAGGGGTCTGAGAGTAATGTCATTTCAATCATGTGTATGTCCTGTACATATTGCAGTTTTGACAATAAAGTTGACTTTGACTTTTTTGACTTTTGACAAAGAACTAAAGGATTTTCTTAATGCCAAAAACATGGACACAAATACCAAATTGCATGGTAAAAATGGAATTTACTGTAAAATTTAGAATTTCACAAAGTTAGCTAATATGTGAATTTAATTTTATTTTACAGCGGCTTTAAGAAATAGTAAACTTCCACCTTCTAAGCCCAGATTAATTCAAAAAAGGGATCTGAAACATTTCTGTGAACAGTCATTCCTCTGGGATCTGTCTCACTTTGACTGGCATCGTATTCTGTTAACTGATAACGTGAACTCTGCTTGGAACTATTTCCATAATAATTTCATTTATTCCCTGAACTTACATGCTCCTTTTCGTCAGTTCAGAATAAAGGGACGAGACAGCCCCTGGTTTACTCCAGAGCTAGCTGACCTCCTGCACAGGAGAGATCATCTTTGGGCCGCAGCGAGAAAATCTGACTCAGACACTGATTGGTTGAGTTTTCGACAGATGAGGAATAAATGCACAACTGCTGTCAAAGCAGCAAAACACAACTAGTTCTTATCTCAGACCTCCAAAAATCTAAATGACCCTAACAGATTCTGGAAAACCATCAAATCTCTCTCAGGCACCCCCCAATCATCTGACCTCCCATCACAACTTATCATTAACTCTGTTCCTGTGTCAAATAAGCACGAGATCCTGAACTGTTTCAACAAACATTTTGTTGCTTCTGGTTCTTTATTTGATACAGTTACTAACGGAAGATCAGCCACTTCACTTAATAACCAAACTTCTACAAACCAAATCCCTCCTACAAGTCAATCCTCAGTTAATCACAGCTTCTCTTTTTCTCCATTCTCAGTCAGTGAGGTCAATAAATTGTTAAAAGATCTTGACCCAAAAAAATCTGCAGGTCCAGATGAACTTCCACCTTATTTCTTAAGGCTGGCTGCTCATATCATCACAGTCCCTGTGACCCACATCTTCAATCTCTCCATAAGACAAAACTCCATCCAGACACTTGCAAACAGCCTTTGTTCTTCTTTGCTGAAGGGAGGTGACCCCACCTCACTGAACAACTATGGACCAATCTCTAAACTCTGCATTTTAGCCAAGGTTCTAGAAAAACTGATAAACTCTCAAATCAAAAATGACCTGGACTCATTTAACATCTTACCTCCACA
>NC_056508.1:424061-427829 GCF_014905685.2 Nematolebias whitei | reverse complement strand
CTGTTGCTGCTCCAAGACTGTGGAACGATCTCCCTCTTTCCATCAGATGAGCCCCTTCACTGTCCAGTTTTAAAACTCTTAAAAACACATTTTTACTCCCTGGCTTTTAGCACACACTGAATTTATTCTGCACTGTTTTCATTATTTTTTATGGATCTTAATGTTTTAACAACTGTTTTTATGTGTTTAAATGTTCTTGATTTTAAATGTACAGCACTTTGTGGCAGCTGTGGTTGTTTTAAAGGGCTTTATAAATAAAGTATTATTATTACTAGTAGTAGTAACTGTGTCAAATAAAGAACTAGAAGCAACAAAATGTTTTTTGAAACAGTTCAGGATCTCGTGCTTATTTGACACAGGGACAGAGTTAATGATAAGTTGTGATGGGAGGTCAGATGATTGGGGGGGTGCCTGAGAGAGATTTGATGGTTTTCCAGAATCTGTTAGGGTCATTTAGATTTTTGGAGGTCTGAGATAAGAAATAGTTGTGTTTTGCTGCTTTGACAGCAGTTGTGCATTTATTCCTCATCTGTCGAAAACTCAACCAATCAGTGTCTGAGTCAGATTTTCTTGCTGTGGCCCAAAGATGATCTCTCCTGTGCAGGAGGTCAGCTAGCTCTGGAGGAAACCAGGGGCTGTCTCGTCCCTTTATTCTGAACTGATGAAAAGGAGCATGCTTGTTCACGAAATAAATGAAATTATCATGGAAATAGTTCCAAGCGGAGTTCATGTCATCAGTTAACTGAATACGATGCCAGTCAAAGTGAGACAGATCCCAGAGGAATATGAGAAACTTTTATGCCTTCAATCTGTGTCTTCCATCTCCTTTTTATACCTTCTTAGACTATTACACCAGCTGGGCATCTGATAACTGGCACTGCAGTCTTAATGACTCAGACTTTGTTCTTGTTGTTCAGCTGGCTCTTCAGGACCTGCCTCTCTGTAGATAATTGGTTGTGGCTGACTTTCTTGTAGCTTCATGATGATTGCCATTTGAAACCGTTGGCATTTTTTGGGTCAAAAAAGCCTGTTCGTATTGTTTGTGATTGATTTATGACAGTACTAAAAACGTAAAACATCTATACTCAAGTTTGAACGAGTTGGAGCTTGAGTTACATCTGATTAACTAAACAGAGGACTAATGAAAAGTGACATGGAAGATGAGGTAAAGGTGAATCCTTATCATAGGGAGGATTAGTGGAAGACAAGAATGAGACTGAAATTCACTTGGAATGTGAAGAATGAGCCTGGCTTTGTGGGAGGAGTGCAACATACACTGCAGAGTTACTCTGATACTCTACGGGGAGTAAATCAATGTTTTGCTGTGTCTGCAGGGCTCTTTGAGTGTGTTCCTGCAGCTGTTCCTTTGTCTGGCACATCTGGTTGTCTATACAGAAACAAATTACCGGTACTCGCATATTGTCAAGCCACTCATAGGTTTTAATTACAGTTAGTGAAAAGATTAAAACATTGTTACAATAAGTGGTTTTAGTGTTTTGGCTTTTTACTTTCATGCACTACTTCACGTCTCCACGTCGAGAGGAGCCAGTTTAGGTGGCTCGGGCATCTGTTTAGGATGCCTCCTGGACGCCTCCCTGGTGAGGTGTTCCGGACACGTCCCACTGGGAGGAGACCCAGAAGAAGACCCAGGACACGCTGGAGGGACTATGTTTCTTGGCTGGCCTGGGAACACCTTGGGAGTTCCCTAGAGGAGCTGGCCCAAGTGGGTGGGGAGAGGGAAGTCTGGGCCTCCCTACTTAGGCTGCTACCCCCGCGACCCGACCCCGGACAAGCGGAAGAAAATGGATGGATGGATGGATGGACTTTCATGCACTAGTCACTGTGTGTATTATAGTTTCTTGGTCAAGTTTATTCCATTGTTGTCATCACTCTTTGTTGAAATCAGGTCTCTCTTGTAAATGAGTCCCTCCTGAGGCTCATTGGGACTAACCTGTAGAAGTGGAGGCAGCAGGTTTAGGAAGGACTCCACTCGTCCTCTCCTCCTTTCACAGCAGCTAGACGGGAGGCTGCAGGAGCCTGCAGTGGGGAAAAATTAAACGCTTACTGGTAGATTGTTAGATTAATCAATCAACCTTTATTTATACAGGTAAATCCCATTGAGCCTCGAGGACTCATTTACAAGAGAAACCTGATTTCAACAAAGAAAGATGACAACAATGGACAACAGCAACAACAATAAACAGTTATAAAAAAGCATACTACAGTTTTTTTTTTGTTTTTTTTTTTTTTAACAAATAGGATGGCTAAAAGGAAAAAGGTAACAAAACAAAAAAACAGCTTGATTCCAAGACAAATGTAGAAAACTAAAAACAGGAACATGTCAGCATTGGACCCTGCCAGGAGTCCAACAGATTCTTAAAGACACTTAGAGAGGTCAAGGTCAAGAGCTTCAAATCTTTTTGTAAGATGTTCCAGGAAACAGGAGCGGAGTAGGAGAAGGCCCTTTTGCCTAGTTCAGTCCTCATTGAGGGAACACTGCAGGTAATAATGTCCTGAGAGCGCACTCCGTAGCTGCACTCACGCAGAGACATGTAGGAGGAGATGTATGAAGGCAGCAGACCAAGAAGTGATTTAAAGATGAAAATGTACCAGTGAGAGAGTCTGCGTGAAGTTAATGATGTCCAGTTAATCAGTGAATACTGGGTGCAGTGGTGGGTACGACAATCACAGCCAGTTATGAATCTTAGTGCACCATGATAGACAGCATCCAACATCTGCAGCATCCAACATCTGCAGGGTTCTTGTAGGAGCGTTCATGTAAATAATGTCACCAAAATCAATTGAGGGAAGGAAAGTCACAGATACAAGGCGTTTTCTAGCATTCAGGGTTAGACAGGATTTGTTTCTGAAAAAGAAACCCAGTTTAACTTTCAGTTTCTTTACCAAGTTTTCCACATGGAGCTTAAAAGAGAGATGTGTCGACCAAGATACCCAAATATTTATAGGAATCAACAAACTCAATGGGGACACCATTTGAGGATAAAATCGGAGGAAGAACTGCTGGGACCAACTTCCTATTTGAAAAAAGCATCCCTTTGGTTTTGTCGGCATTTAGGACAAGTTTGAGGCGAAACAAATCAGTCTGGATGTTGTTGAATGCAGATTTGAAAAGCTGGAAAGCCTTAGCAACAGTTTTAGCTCGACAATAAACAACTGTGTCGTCAGCATAGAAATGTATGGATGCATTAGGGATGTTTTTACCTACATTATGTATGTAGATTGTAAAGAGGGTGGGTCCTAAGACTGAGCCTTGTGGTACACCATTGTTGACTGTTAAATAACTAGAGGAAGTACCATTATGTTGAACACATTGCCTCCGGTCTGAAAGATAGTTAGAGAACCAACCAATGGTGTGATCTGAGAAACCGATTTCTGAGAGTTTATGACACAAGATGTTCTGATCCACAGTGTCAGAATCTTTAGACAGGTCTAAGAAAAGTGCAGCACAATAATCCTTAGCATCCAGTGCTTCAACAACGTCATTAAGAACCTTCAGTGAAGCAGTGGTTGTGCTGTGTTGTTTCCTGAAACCAGATTGATGTGGAGGTAAGATGTTAAATGAGTCCAGGTCATTTTTGATTTGAGAGTTTATCAGTTTTTCTAGAACCTTGGCTAAAATGCAGAGTTTAGAGATTGGTCCATAGTTGTTCAGTGAGGGGGGGTCTCCTCCCTTCAGCAAAGGAAGAACAAAGGCTGTTTTCAAGTGTCTGGATGGAGTTTTGTCTTATGGAGAGATTGAAGATGTGG
>NC_056508.1:422926-423961 GCF_014905685.2 Nematolebias whitei | reverse complement strand
TCTGATGGAAAGAGGGAGATCGTTCCACAGTCTTGGAGCAGCAACAGAAAAAGCTCTGTCCCCTCTGATCCTCCGTTTGGACCTCGGCACCTCCAGGAGCAGCTGATCAGCTGATCTGAGGCACCGAGCAGGAGAGTATGGGTGAAGCAGCTCAGAGAGGCAGGATGGAGCAAGACCATTTAAACTTTTAAAAACAAATAAAACAAATCTTAAAATGAACTCTAAAATGAACGGGCAGCCAGTGGAGTGAAGCCAGAGTGGGGGTGATGTGCTTCTTCTTTTGAACTCCAGTTAGAAGCCGAGCAGCAGCGTTCTGGACCAACTGGAGGCGTCTGAGGGAGGACTGGCTGACTCCAAGGTAAAGAGCGTTACAGTAATCCAGCCGAGAGGTGATGAAGGCATGGATTACTGTTTCCAGCTGTTGTTTTGTGAGAATGGTCTTTACCTTAGCCAGCTGTCTGAGGTGATAAAAACTGGTCTTGACCACCGCTCCAATCTGGGACTCTAATTTAAAATCACTGTCCATTTTAAAACCCAAGTTAGAAACAGTTTTCTTTACACGTGGTGCCAGAGGGCCCAGATCAACAGGGCAAGGTTCACAAGAGCCACTAGGACCAAACACCATCACTTCTGTTTTCTTTTCATTGAAATTTAAGAAGTTTAAAGACATCCAGCCTTTGATGTCTTCAAGACACAACAGAAGTGGCCTAATTGAGGAAGCATCTTTCTTTTTTAGTGGCATATAGATCTGACTATCATCAGTTACTAATGGAAGATCAGCCACTTCACTTAATAACCAAACTTCTAAAAATCAAATCCCTCCTACAAGTCAATCCTCAGTTAATCACAGCTTCTCTTTTTCTCCATTCTCAGTCAGTGAGGTCAATAAACTGTTAAAAGATCTTGACCCAAAAAAATCTGCAGGTCCAGATGAACTTCCACCTTATTTCTTAAGGCTGGCTGCTCATATCATCACAGTCCCTGTGACCCACATCTTCAATCTCTCCATAAGACAAAACTCCATCCAGACACTTG
>NC_056508.1:421366-422826 GCF_014905685.2 Nematolebias whitei | reverse complement strand
ATTTCTCTTTCTATCCACACCATGATAAAACAGTTTGAATCCTGCTCCAATGATGCGAGCCTTGCTGCCCTTCCACTTGGTCTCTTGGACGCATAAAACATCTACTTTTCTTCTCTGCATCATGTCAGCCAGCTCTCTACCTTTGCCTGTCATTGTCCCCACATTTAGAGTTGCAACCCTCAGTCCTACATTCTTCACTTTCCTCTTCTCCCTCAGTCTCCTGACACTTTTCCCTCCTCGTGGTCTTTGACTTAACAGTAGCACAATTCCTGCCAGCACCCTGTTTGTCATCAGCACCGGTGGCGGTCGTTGTTAATCCGGTCCTCAACTGATCCGGTGGTTTCACTTTGATGAACTCGCATTATGGTTTTGGCAAAAGTGTTTTACATCAGATGCCATTCCTGACACAATCCTCACCTTTTACTCGGGCTTGGGACCAGCACAAGAGATACACTGGCTTGTTTGTGGCTGGTTTGTTCGATTGAGACACTCATTTAATATAATTTCAAGCAAACGAACAATTGTTTTTAAGTGTTGTTAAAATCTTGTTGAGTCCTCCCATGCACGCTCCTGCGGCCATCATTGGCAGCCCATCTGTTTTTGGCACAACAGCAGTCCACATTTCGGGGTTCGACCCACATTTCCAGGTTGTCAGTGGTGAAGCGTAACAAACGAGACCTGTCAGCGATGATGCATAATAGATATAACGTATACAGCAAAGCGACATATTTGTGGATTTTGCCACTTTAATAGACAAATATGGACAGATGCCACTTATAGGGCGGTGCGACATGTACGTCAGAAAATAGGGTAGTCACGGTTTAAAAAATATGCAGAACTGTGGTTAAAACAAAATGATAAAAAGCAGTAATACAAATTAATGTATTTTAATCAATAATAATAATCAGTCAATCAATCAATCAATTCAACTTTATTGTCCATAACATTCAATGAAATGGAGATTTGTATTTGACATCTGGCTTATAAAACAAAATAAAAATGTGATTAAAAACTCTAAAAAAAAAACTTAAAACCAAACTTTGCTAAATCAGTTAAAAACATTCAGTTTAAAATACACGATACATTAGAATATGAAAACATCCCAGCAGACAGTAGTTTGTCATGTGAGGCTGCGTTTAAATAGGACCTTGTTAGTTCATTTACCGCAGAGGGAACAAATGACCTTTTGTACCATTTTTCTTTGCTAAAGGAACCAGGAGTCTTCTAGCAGATGGTACCAACCTGAATAATGGTTGCAGTGGATCAGTTGGCTCATTGTAAACCTGCATTGCCTTTTTTTCCAGAACCTGACTGTACAGGTCTGTAAGTGTCATTTGTTGATGACCAGTGACTTTACTACCTTGTTTGACCCCCGGGACAACTTGTTCTTGTCTCTGGCTAGGATGTCCCCAGACCATGAGACAATATTAAATGAAACAACACTTTCAACCAGTGACCTG
>NC_056508.1:418582-421266 GCF_014905685.2 Nematolebias whitei | reverse complement strand
ACCATGAGACAATATTAAATGAAACAACACTTTCAACCAGTGACCTGTACACCAACTGCAAAGTAATTTTGCTTGCATTAAAGCTCCTCAGTTTATACAGAAGGTGGAGACGCTGTCTGGCTTTTTTGTAAATACAGATAGTGTTTTCAACACAAACTCACTGGGGTCTTCCTCTCAAAAATTCACTTATCCACAACACAAGATGGCTGCTGACATGTAGATCACACAGGCGTTTTCAAAGTATATGTGGCTGAACCGTATTAAAAGCAGATGAAAAGTCCATGAACATGCGAACAAATGTCTTTGGGTTGTCTAAATGATTATGGACCTTGAGGAGGGAGAGAGTGGCATCCTCCACCCCTCGGTTAGTCCTATATGCAAACTGCAAAGGGTCCATATGCTCAGCTGTAACAGACATGAGTTCTCTGCTCACTAAGCGCTCCATACATTTGCAGAATACAGATGTGAGGGCAGTTGTTCTGAAGTCATTCAGTGCCTTTGCATGTGTTATTTTGGGCACCGGGACAATAGTTGACATGTTCCATGCTTGTGGGACAAAGCTAGTGTTAAGAAACAACTCAAATATCTGTTTGAACACAGGACCCAGCTGTGTGGCACGTTCTTTTAATACCCTTCCCTTAATCCCTTCTGGCCCAGCTGCTTTATGAGGATTGATGTTCTGAAAAATTGAAATTACCTCTTTCTCCTGTAATTCCACAGGAGTTGGTGTCAAGGCTGCACAGAAAGAGTCAACCTCATCACTGAAGTCATGGATGTCAAATCTTGAATAATGAACATTTAGTTTATTTGCAAGACCAAAAGGGTCAGTGTGATGAAGGGAATCTTTTTGTTTCCTCCCCATTATTGTGTTCAGTCCCCTCCAGGCATCTCTTGCATTGCCATTACTCAGTTCCCTCTCAACTTTATCTTTATAATTTATTTTAACTTTCTTAATCATGCAACTTATTTCCTTCTCTAGTTCCCTCATCTTTTGCATATCTCCTCCTCTAAAAGCTGCTTTCTTTTGGTTTAAAAGATGCTTCATTTCTTTATTTACCCAAGGTTTATTATTAGGGTAAAATCTAACTGTTTTTGTTTTGATAATATTGTCCACACAAAATTTAATGTAACTGGTGATGGTAAAATTCAGCAGTTCAGAGTTTTCAGCAGAGACCTCCTCGCTGAAGAACAGGCTCCAGTCAGTCAGTTCAAAACAAGTCCTCAGCTCATCAACAGAGTCTGTTGTCCAGCACTGAACAGTCTTAACAGCAGGTTTCTCCCTCTTCACTTTCTGACGATATTTTGGCAGCAGGTGGATGACGTTATGGTCAGACTGGCCGAGGGGTGGGCAACACCTGGCCACATACGCACCCTCCAAATTACCAAAACATTTATCAAGAGTCTTGTCTTTTCGTGTCAGACAGGTCACATATTGTTCTAAGTTCGGGAGATAAGTGGGAATATCACAACCATTAAAGTCGCCAAGTAGGAGGATCGGGTCATCCACAGAGTGACGTTGTGCCTTGGTGTAGCTGTCAGTTATGCGCTCAGCTGCCAAAGTGAAGTCTGGTCCGGGCACGTAAACCAGAATAACAGTGATCTGTCTGAACTCACGGGGCAGATAGTAAGGGCGAAAGGATACAGTCATGATCTCATAGTGTTTTGAACAGTCAGTCTCACGGATCGTCATGTTAGTTGCCCAGCGATTATCCACAAACATGCACAACCCACCTCCAATGCTTTTCTCCGTGCGCTGTGTGTCTCTGTCAAAACGGAGTGTCGTATATCCCTCCAGGTCAGTAACGTCATCGTTCTCCATAAGCCAGGACTCAGTGAAACATAGAAGGTTGGCTCTCCTGAAATCTCTGTCATATTTCAAAAGTCCAGATAACTGCTCCATCTTATTCCTTATTGAAGGCACGTTGGAGAGCGTGATTGTCGGGAGTGGGAAGCGGCTGCCCCTCCTTTTAAGACGGTTCCGTATTCCTCCTCTGGATCCACGCATTTTCTTTTTAGCTGTACCGGTGCCTGATTGATTTACTGACCGGGTTATTTCAGGGCAGCTGTGGAGAAGGGTCGGGGGAGAAGTGCTGGTTTGTTGAAAAGTCAGCAGGTAATTCCGAGAGTAGGTAATCCACTGTTCCGTGTATCCAAACGGCCTGCTCTCAGCATTTAAAATGCCCCATATAGTCCAAAACACGAGCCAAACCAGTAATTTTAACATATTTCTTGCCATGTTTGCCAAGCATAAACTGTTCTGCAGTATTATATATATATATATATATAAACAAAATACTATAAAATACGATATAATAGATCAAAAAACTAACAAACAACAAGCAAGCCAGACGCCCAGGGTCAGCACTTGCGCATGCGCCCATTACTGACTGACTGGATTATTATTAATAATAATAATACTTTATTTATAAAGCACTTTAAAACAACCACAGCTGCAACAAAGTGCTGTACATATAAAATCAAGAACATTTAAACACATAAAAAATAAAACAGTTGTTAAAACATTAAGATCAATAAAAATAATAAAAATAGTGCAGAGCAGAATTCAGTGTGTGCTAAAAGCCAGGGAGTAAAAAATGTGTTTTTAAGAGTTTTAAAACTGGACAGTGAAGGGGCTCGTCTGATGGAAAGAGGGAGATCGTTCCACAGTCTTGGAGCAGCAACAG
>NC_056508.1:409040-418572 GCF_014905685.2 Nematolebias whitei | reverse complement strand
CCACATCTTCAATCTCTCCATAAGACAAAACTCCATCCAGACACTTGCAAACAGCCTTTGTTCTTCTTTGCTGAAGGGAGGTGACCCCACCTCACTGAACAACTATGGACCAATCTCTAAACTCTGCATTTTAGCCAAGGTTCTAGAAAAACTGATAAATTCTCAAATCAAAAATGACCTGGACTCATTTAACATCTTACCTCCACATCAATCTGGTTTCAGGAAACAACACAGCACAACCACTGCTTCACTCAAGGTTCTTAGGTCGTTTTCACACCAGATAGTCCGGTAGACTCGGTTCGGAACCAATATTCATGAGCTTTTGTTACATTTGAACTGGTGCGTTTGCATTCACACTGCACTGTGCAGTCGAGTCAACTTGTTGAACCAACCTATTCCCCCGCTCGCCTGTGGGGGCGCTGCACCAAGAACTACTGAAAGAAACGACACAAAAACCTCTGAAGACACGTCTTCTTCTGTAAACACAAATAAAAACGAAGTGGCATCAAGTTTTAGCAGTTTTAGGAGTTATATTTAGTTATTTTTCAAAAATGGACTCAGCATGAGCAGAAGATGAGACAGAAGACCATGGAGAATATTGTTTTCCACACAAGGCAGCTGACGGCTCCATAGAAGAGAAATGTGTGTTTGTTTGTCCTGCGGAGCGGGTCCGGTCTGTTTACATTCACACTGTACTGAACCGCGCTGGAGTTTGCTTCTACCGGACCGAGACCTAGGTTTTAGCCCGGGCCAGAGTTCACCTTTTTGTTCTGTGACAGAGTTTGATGGCGCGTTCACACCTCCCTAAACGAACCGGACTTTCAAGGAAAACGAGCTAGAGTTCGATTAAAGCGGACTAAACAGGGCTGCTGTGAATGCACCCTTAATGACGTCGTTGAAGCACTGGATGCTAAGGATTATTGTGCTGCACTTTTCTTAGACCTGTCTAAAGATTCTGACTCTGTGGATCAGAACATCTTGTGTCATAAACTCTCAGAAATCGGTTTCAGATCACACCATTGGTTGGTTCTCTAACTATCTCTCAGACCGGAGGCAATGTGTTCAACATAATGGTACTTCCTCCAGTTTGCTTGTGAAGATTCTCAGTCATCCAGGACATGATGAATTCAAAAAGCGTTCAATACAAAAACAACTGGACTTTATTTGTCTTCTGTTACAAATAAAGTCCCGTTTTTGTATTGAATGCTTTTTGAATACTTCCTCCAGTTATTTAACAGTCAACAATGGTGTACCACAAGGCTCAGTCTTAGGACCCACCCTCTTTACAATCTACATAGGTAATGTAGGTCAAAACATCCCTAATGCATCCATACATTTCTATGCTGATGACACAGTTGTTTATTGTTGAGCTAAAACAGTTGAAAAGGCTTTCTAACTTTTGATATCTGCATTTGACATCATCCAGTCAGATTTGTTCCGCCTCAAACTTGTCCTAAATGCTGACAAAACCAAAGGGATGCTTTTTTCAAATAGGAAGTCAGTGGTCCCAGCAGTTCTTCCTCTGATTTCATCCTCAAATGGTGTCACGATTGAGTTTGTTGATTCCTATAAATATTTGAGTATCTTGGTCGACTCACATCTCTCTTTTAAGCTCCATGTGGAAAACTTGATAAAGAAACTGAAAGTTAAACTGGGTTTCTTTTTCAGAACCAGATCCTGTCTAACTCTGAATGTTAGGAAACGTCTTGTATCTGTGACTTTCCTTCCCTCCATTGATTACGGTGACATTATTTAAATGAACGCTCCAACAAGAACCCTGCAGATGTTGGATGCTGCAGATGTTGGATGCTGTCTATCATGGTGCACTAAGATTCATAACTGGCTGTGATTATCATACCCACCACTGCACCCAGTATTCACTGGTTAACTGGTCACCATTAACTTCACACAGACTCTCCCACTGGTACATTTTCATCTTTAAATCACTTCTTGGTCTGCTGCCTTCATACATCTCCTCCTACATGTCTCTGTGTGAGTGCAGCTACAGCGTGCGCTCTCAGGACATCATTACCTGCAGTGTTCCCTCAGTGAGGACTGAACTAGACAAAAGGACCTTCTCCTACTCCGCTCCTGTTTCCTGGAATATCTTACAAAATGATCTGAAGCTCTCGACCTTTGACCTCTCTAAGTGGCTTTAAGAATCTGTTGGACTCCTGGCAGGGTCCAATGCAGACATGTTCCTGTTTTTAGTTTCTACATTCGTCTTAGAATCAAGCAGTTTTTTGTTACATTTTTTTTAGCCATCTTATTTGTAAAAAAATAAAAATATGTATGACTTTTTATAACTGTTTATTGTTGTTGCTGTTGTCCATTGTTGTCATCTTTCTTTGTTGAAATCAGGTCTCTCTTGTAAATGAGTCCTCGAGGCTCAATGGGATTTACCTGTAGAAATAAAGGTTGAATGAATATTGCATACAGGGCTTCATCACAAGTCCAGCATCCAGAGACTCAGAGGAAGGAGGAAGGCAGAAGATGTGATTCAGAGACATTAAACAGAACAAAACAAGATCCTGGAGTACATCAGGAAGAAAGACCCCAATGATGAAATGATAAGTCTCTCTTGCAGCAGAAACCCAATGTGAACTAAATGTCTGAGTAAAGATACTGTGGGACAGACAAATGGGTGAAGGTTAGCCAACCGGACATTAAAGTGATCAACAAGCTACAGAAGAAGGCAGTGATGATAGATGCAGCAATCTAAAGGCTCCAGTATACTCGGGCGGACCTTTGTCCACGCGGACTCAACACTCAATGTCCGCACAGGGCTCAGACTTCATACTCGAGCGTCCACCCTGAGCGGCTGCAGTCAGCTCCACAGACAAGGGGCGTTTACCTTTGGGACAAATTGAGGTCGCCGATAGGTCATTTGCTGACACGCCTACTGGACTGATTGACAGGTTGCAAAAAAGAAAAACGACCGCTGGCAGCCTCAGCCGCAGAGGTGTTCTGTGTTTATATGTTTTTAATAAAAAGTTCTTTAAAAAAAAACAAAAAAAAACAGTGAGCGCTGGCCCTGCAGCCCACACATCAGACCAGCACACGAGGAAATCTCCAGACCCTCCTGCATCCACGGTGGACCTGATTTTAATTTGCTCGTGACCAATTCCTTCCTTTCTCACCATTTCAGTCATGGCTTCAACAAAGGAGGAAGAGATTGCTGCCTTTTGGGAAAAAAACAAAAGAAGATTCCAGATCAGTGATGAAGAAGGGGAATTTAATAGAGTGGTGTCACATACAAAACAGTCCATCACTGAGGGGAGGAGGACCCACAAACTCCCTCCACTTCCACACCGTTAGGCTGATGGTTCTTTGTCTGCTGGATTCCTTAGATAAAGAACTTTACTAATTGGCTTTCTATGTATGTGAATGTTTCTGTAAAGTGCCCTGAGACAACTTTGTTGTGATTTGGTGCTATATAAATAAACTGAATTGAATTGAATTGAATTTTGATCATGTGATCAGCTGGTTCTGGTTGTCAGCAGCAAACTGGTTGATCCACTCTGAGAAGGTGCTATTTAAGAGACTGAGCTGAAAACAGCACCTCAGACTGAAGAAGTCTCTCGGATGAGAGACGAAACGTTTCTACATTTTTTTGTTTTGTTTTGTTTATTTTGAATGTCCAGAGGAAAAGATTGAACTTTTTTAGATTTTTTCTACCTGGATTATTGAGCATGCATCAGGATATTTTGAAAGAAACTGGCTCTGACTCTAAAAGGAGCCCAAGGCTAACTGACCTGTAAAACTTGGCTAGGTTACTTTCAGTCATCTAATCTAACAGACGAGTCAAAAGCTTTTATTTAAAAATGAATCAGCTGTCTCTGTCAGACACAGAGAGCTGCAGTCTGGAGCTACACGTCCCTGACACGTTCCCTAATGAAAGGATAACAAAGATCAGCCAACACTTCTCAGATGTGTACCTAATGACAAGCCACACAGTTGCAATAATCACCACCTTGATCCTGGAACCACACCATTTTCCATCTGGTCCATATGGCCCAGAGGCACAGCTGCTGCCTTGTATCTATACATCCACAGAGCCAGTCCATACACGCTCAGCTGGGGACTTCAGAGCCTTTAAACATGCCTGAAATGTAAAGATTACCAAGTGTTTGTACAAGTTAAAAGCTTTAACATAAGTCTGCCATCTCCAGCATGTTGTGGCAAGTTAAGAGCAGTTGGGTTAAAACATGGCAGTCTGCTGCATTCCAGGGACGTTACAATGTAGGATTATTGCACAAAACATCCCACAATGATCTTGACTTCTGGTGTCAAAATCAGAGCAAATGGGTCAATAATTTGTTTTTGTTTGTCATTGATGTTATTGTTTTATTCTTATAAATGTGCAACAATAAATAAATCCCTTTTATTGAAATCTTTCGCCCATTTTGACCGTGAAAAAAACAGCTTGTATTTCTAATGAATCTTTTTTTATTTTAAAACAAAAATCAAAGAACCACTAGTTGTTGTTGTTTTAATACTCAACAAAAAAAGTTAAATAATTTCATCTGGACTGGTTTCTTTAAGGGAGAAAGGTTTTGCCTTCCATCCAGAAGACTTCATCAGTCTGCAGCCTGCCAACCAGGTCTGTCCCATAATAAGTAGCTTATTTTTAATACTCCTTCCTGATGAGGAAATTCAATTGAAAGAACGTGCTAAGACCCTGGCAATTTGAGCTTTTATGGTTTACTGAAGCAGCTATTTAAATGAAATAATGATGTAAGTAAACTTGATTTATTCACACACACTTCTCAGAGATACAATCACAAAGTGCTTTAGAGAAATACAAAATACAGGGTTAATGTAGCGGTTTTTGTTTTGTTTTTATATAATTTTCTTCCATTTATTTTTCATTTTATATGATTTTTTTTATGAGTGTCTTCTTTTGTTTGGGTGAAATGCTAAAAAATAAATAAAACAAGAGAAGTCCAGGTTAAAAAGTCTTCGGTTTGCCATGTCCTGGAGGACTGAGCTTCTACACTCGGGAGTCGAATGTGTCCGAGAATCAAAGCTGGGTGATAAGAAAAGGGAGATCCAAAAACAGGAGGAGCAGAACTGCAGAGGATAAGGAGATGTGAGGAGGTGCAGGAAGACAAGGACAGGAGATAAAAACATGGCTGCCATCGTGGAAACTCTCATGGAATCATCTTCCTAGTCTGCTCTTATCAGAGCCCCAGAAAGAGAAGGTGTGTGTGTGTGTGTGTGTGTGTGTGTGTGTGTGTGTGTGTGGGGGGGGGGGGGGGACAATTGTTTCAACATGAGGAATTTGTCCCATTTTCCCACCACGACATTAAACACAGCATTTACTGAAGTCTTAACTTTATTTTTTATTTTTCTGTAGGGACATTTGAGTTTTAAAAAGCAGATAATGAAGAATTGAAGTAATAAATATGTTTTCAGCTTCTTCCTTAGATAAACAAGACGAGTTGCACTGAACACACCAAGTGTGCACGTTGTGTGGAGCAGAGACCCGGAGGAACACATTGAAAACATGTTCTGTTATCTAGCTGACAGGTCAGCATCCCCTCAGCTGATCCAATCTACAGCCAGTGTGTGTGTGCAGGAACACACACACACTGGCTGTAGATTGGATCAGCTGAGGGGATGCTGCGTGTGTGTGCAGGAACACACACGTGATGAAACATCAGAACAGGTGTGGCTGCACTCAGGACGTATTGAATATAAACTAAAAGCACATACAGTCAAATATCTGATCTGACAAACAAGTAGACAAACATTACATATGAAATTTAATTTTTATTTCAAGCTAAGGCTTTTCAAAGTAAGAATAAAATTAGCGGTACACCAAGGTCGCCCGTAGCTAACCGAGTGGAATAGTGAATGTTTGTAGGTCTTGAAATGAGTGTTTTTCTGGACTGGAACTGAACAGAGAACAGAAGTAAACCATAATGTATTCGGAGCAAGATACAGAAGTGGATAGAAACTGCACAGTGCAGAAGAACAGAGGGAGTTTTTAATTTTATTTTGTCTTGTTTTTATAGTTTGTCTCTCTGGCTGATAGATTTATCCACAAACACGTCCAACAGTGAAGCTGGGAGTGTTCGCTGGTGCTCTTGGCAACCATAGATTAATCTATTAATGTCATGCTTGATGTTTGTGACGAGGGTTTGATGTCAGGCGTGGTGTTTGTCACAGACACCTGAAGTCTTCATGGACATGAAGTTTTTGTTTGTATGGACACAAGAGGCTGCAGGCTGCCTCAGACAGGTCAGTGGTGCTGAATGGAAGAAGAACTCATCAGTCATGTTTGGACAGTCCAAAACTTTTTGTATCCATTTTCTTGGAAATATTTTTTGGATACAGAATCAGCTTGGAGGTCACAAAGCTTCACAGCCAATGTATTGCACGTGTTTGATGGTGGAAATGTAGGCGTCCATCACACGTTTGTCTGGACAAATGTCATGGACGTCAGCCAAGTGGCCTTTCTTCTGCTGGCAGAGCAGGTTCCTGTGCTGGATAAACTGTGTGTGTAAAGAGGCACAAATAGTGCCAGCTGACCGCTGCTGCAGCAGAAACTGCTGCAACTCCCTTTTCACATGTTTTCAACACTGTTCTCCAGTTTGTGCACAAACCCGTCCACAGCGTCCGTGCACTGCAGGACGTTTGAATCAGGTCATTGCATTCGCTTGTTTGTGTCACTGTAAAGCATGAATATGTCGGCAAGATACGCTGTTTTGATCCAAACACGTCATTCACATGTTCACACCGTGTTTTAACACATATAAACATTCACACTCATGTGCTTATGTTTGTGTTGTATATTTAATACAACGTGAGCTTAACGAGGAGCAACGAAAACGTCCCACCTCTTCTCAGAGCGGTACAGAACTGTCGTCCTAACAAAGCTCTCTTAAAGTGACAGTACAGGTGTTAGATTAACATAACACGTTATAGAAAACTCTTCAACATAACCAACATGAGGTTCTTCAGAGTTTGTCACTGTGAGAGACATAATCTAAAAAAATAATAATAATCCTGAAATCACAATGTATGATTTTTTAATAATTTATTTTTGTGTTACTGCTGTAAATAAGTATTTGAACACCTGTCAATGAGCAACAATTCTGGCCCTCAAAGACCTGTTAGTCCGCCTCTAAAAAGTCCACCTCCACTCCACTTATTATACTAAATTAGAAGCACCTGTTTGAGGTGGTTAGCTTCATAAAGACACCTGTCCACCCCACACAGTCAGCAAGACTCCAACTACTGACATGGCTAAGACCAAAGAGCTGTCCAAAGACACCAGAGACAAAATTGTAGACCTCCACAAGGCTGGAAAGGACTACGGGGCAATTGTTAAGCAGCTTGGTGAAAAAAGATCAACTGTTGTGGAGCAATTATTAGAAAATGGAAGAAGCTAAACACAACTGTCAATCTCCCTCGGACTGGGGCTCCATGCAAGATCTCACCTCGTGGCGTATCAGTGATCCTAAGAAAGGTGAGGAACCAGCCCAGAACTACACGAGAGGAGCTGGTCAATGACCAGAAAGCTGGCACCAGTTTCCAAGGTTACTGTGGGTAATACACTATTGCCTCTTTCCACTGTAACGGCACAGGTCGGATATTTCCGGCTTGACTCGTGTTTGAGGTCTTTTTCACTGTTCCTAGAACCGGCTCGCCTCCCTAAATTCTGGCCCGGCTTCTCAAGGGGTCCAAGCGAGCCGAGCTCTGACGTCAGAAACACTGTCGGTCACTGATTGGTCGGGGGGAGGAGTCTGTGGAGTTTTTCCAAACAACCCAATCCTCCATTTTTCTCTACGCTTGCCATTAGCGATAACTGGAGGAGCGTATCTTTTAGTATTTTGAAGCTATACAACAACAATAATATCAAAGCCGTGGTCAAATGCAGAAGTGCAGGTGTTGTTGTGCTTGGTGGCAGAAGAAAAAAGTCAAAGCGAGCTAGATGGAGGATTGGAGGGTGGTTTGGACACAGTTACTGCTCTACTTGAACCATTTATAGAAGATGGTGAGTGTTTTCTAACTTTAAACATATTTTAAGTTTCTCATCCCATCGGTTCTGAACATATTTTTAACTAACAAAAGAGGCTGACGCCATAATAGTACAACGTCGGTGCTACGATGCTAAGCTAATTTGCATAAACGCCAACTGTCCTCCGGTCCCGTTTCTCACTGTATTTTATCCAGAACGTATTTCAGCGCGTGAAGGTTCGTCTCTAAACTCCACATTAAACCCTCCAAGCCTCCCGGCTCCTGCTCCATCAGAGGAGTCTACACCTGACAGAGCTCCATCACAGCCCAGCTGCACCTCACAGAGCAGCACAACGCTGCAGCTTCTGTGCTCGGTAAGAACAGATGCAACATGTTCCACATCAATTTATTTGTGCCGATAAGGACTTGATTTATTTTATTTTTAAAGTAAAAAAATAAAATGTTGAATAAATACTGAATATGCACCACATGTACCACATGTGGTGCGAATGACAAAGAATATCTGCATCTGTAGAATACTTTCTGATTCATATATCCACTGTTGTTATATTTTTTTCATTATTTTTAAATCAATTTATTTTTCATTTTCTTATTTGATCAGTTTATTATTATTAATATATCTATTATAGCTGTTAGCAGCACCTTTCTTTGTTTCATGCATTTATTCAAAAACAGTATGTAGCTTGAATTAACCACCTGTTTCTTCTTTCTAGTGAAGAGAAAGAGAAAAGAGTCCAGTAAAGAAAAGTTTTATTTCATCACTGAATGAACATGAAGAACTGAAGCGGACACAGCAGGAACAACACTTGTGTCTTCTTCTGGATGAAGCCCGTGAGACAAGGAACACACAGATACACAATCATTAGTTGGACGCAGTAGTTTTTATTTTTCTACATTTTTCACTTCTTACTTTTACTATTAAACAGCTTTTTTCTTAAGTGGTGTCCTTGAACATTAAATTTCCTAAACAAATGTTACAATGTTAAGTTCATATAGTGTTTGTTTAAATTCATACTGGAAGTTGAGAAAAATTTCCAGTTGCATTTGATCTTTAATGGATCCTAAGAAAAGATTACCAGAATCTGCTCAACTGTTATTATGTTATAAATGTTTTGTTCTAGGATGAAGTGAGACAAAAACAGTCAAAAATTCAGAAAGGACAGTTATCAGTTATCATTTAACAGTTATCAGTTATCAGTTATCAGTGATCATTTATCAGTGATCAATTATCAGTTATCATTTATAAGTGATCATTTATCAGTTATTTATCAGTTATCACTTATCAGTTATCATTTATCAGTTATCAGTTATCAGTTATCAGTGATCATTTATCAGTGATCATTTATCAGTTATCATTTATCAGTTATCATTTATCAGTGATCATTTATCAATTATCAGTTATCATTTATCAGTGATCATTTGTCAGGTATCAATTATCAGTTATCATTTATAAGTGATCATTTATCAGTGATCATTTATCATTTATCAGTTATCAGTTATCATTTATCAGTTATCATTTATCAGTTATCAGTTATCATTTATA
>NC_056508.1:388527-408640 GCF_014905685.2 Nematolebias whitei | reverse complement strand
CCATCCATCCATCCATCCATCCATCCATCCATCCAGCCATCCATCCATCCATCCATCCATCCATCCATCCATCCATCCATCCATCCATCCTCTTCTGCTTCAGGGTTGTGGGAGCAGCATCTTCACCAGGGAGGCACAGACATCAACAGCCTCCTCTTCAACTCTTCTAGGACCCCATGGTGTTCACAAACCAACTGACTATTTATTAATTAATATCCTGATGCTGCTCAATAATCCAGGTAGAATAATCTAAAAAGTTAAGTCTGGTCCTCTGGACATTCACAAAACAAACAATACAGTTTATAATAAATAAACAATACATGTTTTTTGTTTGTTTGTTTGTTTTGTTTTTGAATGTCCAGAGGACCAGACTTAACTTTTTAGATTAATAAGTAATAAATTTATTTTTTTTAATTTAATGAAAGACGAACCTTTAAAATTTAAGGACAAAATTTAATCTAATTGTTTTCAAGTCTGTATCTTATTGTAAAAGCAGTTTCAAAGATTACAGCACAGTGTGATGTTTTGTAATTTTAACATGAACCTTGTGCATATCTGTAAATAATAAAAGTGAAGATATTTTTAATACATCTTTATTGTAAAAATCTATACTAAAATTAAAAACACATGGGTTCAAAGCAGCAGGGAAGGCAGTAAGGTAGGATTATGAATCAGGTTTAAAAGTTACAGCTCATGAGGTACTCCATTAGAGCATGACATCTCTTCCACAACATCGTGTGACAAAACCTTCAGGGTGTTCTTCTTCTAATACGTTTAGTCGTGGCTAGTAAGTAGCTTAAGGGAGCACTACCGCCACCAGGTGGTAAGACCAGTTGGATTCTAGTCCCCGCCTACAGAGCCGGTCCAGAAGTGTAAATGGAAACACAACAGACCCGAGCCGATCTGAACCGACCCGAACTGATCTGATCCGCTCTGTGACAGTGGAAAAGGGGCATATGATGTCATAGTTTAAATCATGCATGGCACGGAAGGTTCCCCTGCTTAAATCAGCACACGTCCAGGCCCGTCTTAAGTTTGACCATGACCATTTGGATGATCCAGAGGAGTCATGGGAGAAAGTTCTGTGGTCACATGAGACCAAAATAGAACTTTTTGGTCTTAATTCCACTCGCCGTGTTTGAAGGACGAAAAATGATGAGTACCATCCCAAAAACACCATCCCTACTGTGAAGCATGGCGGTGGAAGCATCATGCTTTGGGGGTGTTTTTCTTCACATGGGACAGGATGACTGCACTGTATTAAGTAGAGGATGACCGAGGCCATGGATTGAGAGATTTTGTGGAACAACCTCCTGCCCAGTGAGAGCATTGAAGATGGGTCGAGGCTGGGTCTTCCAACATGACAATGACCTGAAGCACACAGCCAGGAGAACCAAGGAGTGGCTCCGTAAGAAGCAGATCAAGGTTCTGGAGTGGACTAGCCAGTCTCCAGACCTAAACCCTGTAGAAAATCTTTGGAGGGAGCTCAAACTCCGTGTTTCTCAGTGACAGCCCAGAAACCTGGTGATCTAGAGAAGATGTGTGTGGAGGAATGGACCAGAATCTCTGCTGCACAGTGTGCACACCTGGTGAAGAACTACAGGAAACCTTTGACCTCTGTAACTGCAAACAAAGATACTGTACCAAATATTAACAGTGATTTTCACACGTGTTCAAATACTTATTTGCAGCAGTAACACACAAATAAATTATTAAAAAATCATACATTATGATTTCTGGAATTATTTATTTTTTTGTTAGATTATGTTGCTCACAGTGGACATGCACCGAAGATGAAAATGTGTTTGTGTGTGTGTATTTTGTAGTTATAGCCCCCCCCCCCCGGGAGAAAACTCAACCAGCTGCCACTGACTGGTACCGTCTTCCTGTTGGTCTGACTGTATTTAAGGCTCATTCATTAGTTTTCAGTAGCATTATCTGTAATCACCCTCACCCTCCTCTTTTGTAAAAGTCTCTGAGGACAACCGGTACTCCCCTTCCTCTCACTTATTTATCTCTTATTCTTTTCCTCCTCTCATATTCTGCACTAATTGTGGGATGTGACCCAGCTGTCTGTCACAGTCAGGGATGGATGGAGCTCTTGAAGAGGGACTGGATCAGGAACATGAAGAAAGTCAAGGTCGCCTCCCTTCCTCTGGCTCCTGTCCTCCCTTTCTAATCCTTCTCTGCTTTTCTGATTATTTCCTGTTTAAGTTTAGACATGAAAAGAATCTTTATTTTCATTTTTCCATCTGAACTTTATCATCTGTTCTGACTGCCAGTCCATGACACTGTAAAATGTCAGCTGACTTTACCCGATAGAAGAGGAAACTTCTGAACTTTGTCAAGTTTTTTTAATCACCAAGTTGTTTTTTTAATTTTATTTTAGGTTAATCACAACGTGGACTCAAGATTGTACTTATTTGTTAGTTTTGTAGGTTTTTTGCAGGTCAGAGATAGAGCAGGTTTAAAAGAGCATGTTTTGAAAAGGGGATTTTAATCAGCTGCTATGTTGAAAACTTCAACATGGAACAAACACACTGCCGGGCCAAAAAAAAAAAGTCTCCACCTGGATTTAACTAATGAAACAGGTCCGAGCCTCCTGTTGGATCATTACTGCATGGGTGATTATGTTTCAGCTGCAACAAGTTCTTTAACTCCAACTGGTGCAATGAGTTGCTTCTCATTTCTTCAACAACATGATGAAAGACACGTGGCGTGGTCGTGGAAAAGATGTCCGTCTGTTTGAGAAGGGTCAAATCATTGGCATCAAGCAGAGGAAACATCTCAGGAGATTGTAGAAACTAAAACTGGGTGAAGAACTGTCCAACACATTATTAAAAACTGGAAGGACAGTGGGGACCCATCGTCTTCCAGGAAGAAATGTGGCCGGAAATAAATCCTGAATGATCGTGATCAGTGATCATTTAAACTTTTGGTGAAATCAAATGGAAGAAGAACACCAGCAGCACTCAGGGCTGTGGATCATAGTGAAAGTAAGAACATTTCCACACACAATGTGAAGGAACTCAAGGGACTGGGACTGAACAGCTGTGTAGCCTTAAGAAAACCACTAATCAGTGAGGCTAACTGGAAACAAAGGCTTCAATTTGCTAGGGAGCATAAAGATTGGACTGTGGAGCAATGGAAGAAGGTCATGTGGTCTGATGAGTCCAGATTGACCCTGTTCCAGAGTGATGGAGCATCAGGGTCAGAAGAGAGGCAGGAGAAGTGATGCACCATCATGACCAGTGTCTCATCATCAGTGAAAGATCTTGGTGAAACATTAATGCAGCACTGGATGAAATAGATCTTGTGACGTTGTAGAAGCTTATTGAACCAATGACACAGAGAATGCATGCTGTGATCAAAGATAAAAGAGGTCCAACAAAATATTATGTGACCTTTTTTTGGTGGCGACTTTTTTGGGGCCAGGCAGTGTATTTATTTCTGATCACAAATATTGGCTAGAAAGATAAGTTTCAGTGAAAATGCTGGGCATATGTTCAAATTTGCTGATGATTTTATCTACCTACCTACCTACCCATCCGCACACCCACACACACTGTGGGTGGGTGGGTGTGTATCAATGCTATTGCTACATTTATTTGAATTTGCTTATAGAATAAACAACTATCATACATTAATACTTTTATATACTCAATGTCACTGATGGTATTGTTATACTATTTCTGAATCCAAAAAAGTTCAATCTGGTCCTCTGGACATTCAAAAAAACAAAAAACAAAACAAAGCAAAAAATATAATAATAATAATAATAAACTTTATTTCTATAGCACCTTCCAACAACGCCTTGCATTGACCAAGGTGCTTCACAAGACAAAACAAGATTACAAACAGGACACAATACATCAGTGCAAATTAAAAAACACAGCGAGAATAAAAGAAGGTAAAAGAGATAAAATAAAAAAATAAAATAAATAAATAAATACTAAACTACTAAAAGTTAAACATTAAAAGCCCTTTTAAATAAGTATGTTTTCAGTTTGACTTTGAACAGAACCAGATCAGAGATGGCACGCAGCTCATAGGGAAGAGTATTCCAGGCTGTTGGGCCTGCAACAGAAAAGGACCGGTCCCCCCATTGTTTGCACCTTGAGCAAGGCACCACCAGCAGATATTGACCAGCAGACAGTAAAGCTCTGCTGGGCTGGTGGACTTTCAAAAGTTCTGAAATATAAGGTGGTGCAAGGCCATTCAAAGCTTTAAAAACAAACAGTAGCAGCTTGAACTGTATCCTAAACTGAACTGGGAACCAGTGTAAAGAAGAAAGGACAGGAGTGATGTGTTCATATTTACGTGTGTTAGTCAACAAGCGAGCAGCAGAGTTTTGTACAAGCTGTAAACGGGAGATAGAAGATTGATTAATACCCACATATAAGGCGTTACAGTAATCAAGCCTAGAGCTCACAAAGGCATGGATGGCCTTCTCCAGATCACTACGGCTAAGGAGTGATTTTACTTTGGAAAGCAGACGGAGCTGAAAGAAGCTGGTTTTCACAACAGAACTGATCTGTTTATCTAGCTTTAAGTTACAGTCAAGCTCCACTCCTAGATTTGTTACCACCTGGTTGGAGTGGGGGAGTGGAAAACCTAGACTGGGAGAGATGTTGCATGAATTACTGGAAGCACCAAATAAAATCCATATAGAAACGTTTCGTCTCTCATCCGAGAGACTTCCTCAGTCTGAGGTGCTGTTTTCAGCTCAGTCTCTTAAATAGCACCTTCTCAGAGTGGATCAACCAGTTTGCTGCTGACAACCAGAACCAGCTGTACATGGAGGAGGTAGAAAAGAGAGCCTTGACGTCCTTTTCAGGGACACCACCAAGTCATTGGTTCAGGTATGTTGACAACACCTGGGTTAAAATCAAATCTCAGGAAGTCCAACATTTTACTGACCACATCAACTCTGTGGATAAATACATCAAGTTCACACGAGAAGATGTAAAAAATGGCAGGTTGGCTTTCTTGGACTGTGAGGTCTCAGTCTCTGATAGAGGACTTTTGCAAACCGAGGTGTACCGCAAACCCACCCACACAGACCAGTATTTGCAGTTTGACTCCCATCACCCTTTGGAGCACAAGTTAGGAGTCATCAGGACTCTGTACCACAGAGCAGACAGCATCCCCACTAGCTCAGGAGCCAGGCAGAAGGAGAAATCCCACACAAGACAGGCTCTAGAGCAATGTGGATATCCTAACTGGGCCTTCCTGAAAGCAGAGAAGAAACCCAAACAGGACTCCAGTCAGCCATCAGGTGAAAAGGAGGAACCCAGACCCAGACCAGTGGTCATTCCATATGTTGAGGGAGTATCAGAGAAACTGAGACGTTAATTTTCCAAACATAACGTCCCAGTGGCTTTTAAACCCCAAAATACATTAAAGACTGGTTCATCCCAAAGATCCAGTCCCCCGGCACAAACAGAGTAATGTTGTGTATGTTGTTCAGTGACAGGAGGGTGATCAGTCTTACATCAGGGAAACTAAACAGCCACTGGCCAAAAGGATGGACCAGCACAGAAGATCAACATCATCAGGCCAGGACTCTGTGGTCTACAATAGGGCTGCAACAACGAATCGATAAAATCGATAAAAATTGAAGATTAAAAGCGTTGGCAACGAATTTCATTATTGATTCGTTGTGTCGCGTGATTATGAGTCTCTCACGGCGCTGCGGAGCCGTTTCGTTTTGTTCACCTGCAGTTCATTGTCAATGCTGCCTGACTGAATAAAGTTTGAAAAAAAAAAACCTCTGCAGTGCGAGTTGAACAGAGCGAGGAGGAAACAGAGCAGAGGCTGTTTTCAAAGGAAATTAAGTAAATTTTACAAATGACTGACACAGAGAAAACTGTTCGACCCAAGTCCTCCAAAGAGTGGGAGAACTTCACAAAGATAAAAAATGAGAAACATGCAGCTTTGAAAAGTGACGACACGACACGAGAGAACCACAGAGATGAAACATAAACATGTGGGAGTCACGAGGAGGAGGAAGGAGCTGCAGCTGATACAACTCTTTTATGTGTTGCAGGTGAGTCTCTACAATTTAACACTTTGTTCTGTTTCAAGAGAGAAAACGTAACGTCTGTCTCTCTGGTAGATGAAGCTGTTTGTTTGTTTGTTTGTTTGTTATCTGATTAATGACAGTGATGGAGAACGTGTGTTACTTTTTATTTTATTTAATTGGAACAAGCAGTGTTTAAATGTGATTTATAAATAAATCTAACACAAAGATAATAATTTAATGATTAAGCTTCAACTTTTAATTTGCTGGCAAAGTCTGAAGACACTGCAGGTACAGTATGGCAGGATGAATTGCATTTAAACAGGAATTAAAGTAATTTATTACATCTACTCAAATGTGTGTAATTAAGTATTTTATATATGTGTGTGTGTGTGTGTGTGTGTGTGTGTGTGTGTGTGTGTGTGTGTTTAATTGCTCTTTTAGCTACTTTTGCCTGAACCTAACACTGTAAGTGAAACAAGGCATTTCTTGAGTTGCTGTAAATTATGATATAAAACATATTTACTGTCTCATTCCAGAAAACAACAACAAACAACAACATCCTTCATGATGGACAGACATCATGGACACCACAGCAGCAGCTGTCTTCACTGAAACATCCTGAACATGATCGTCACTGACACGAGGCCTCTGTCCATGGTTGAAGACGAAGGCTTCACTACAATAATCCACACTTTTAATCCAGGTTACAATAATCCACACTTTTAATCCAGGTTACAATGATCCACACTTTTAATCCAGGTTACAATAATCCACACTTTTAATCCAGGTTACAATAATCCACACTTTTAATCCAGGTTACAATAATCCACACTTTTAATCCAAGTTACAATAATCCACACTTTTAATCCAGGTTACAATGATCCACACTTTTAATCCAGGTTACAATGATCCACACTTTTAATCCAGGTTACAATAATCCACACTTTTAATCCAGGTTACAATAATCCACACTTTTAATCCAGGTTACAATAATCCACACTTTTAATCCAAGTTACAGTAATCCATAATTTTAATCCAGGTTACAATAATCCACACTTTTAATCCAGGTTACAATAATCCACACTTTTAATCCAGGTTACAATAATCCACACTTTTAATCCAGGTTACAATGATCCACACTTTTAATCCAGGTTACAATAATCCACACTTTTAATCCAGGTTACAATAATCCACACTTTTAATCCAGGTTACACTCTTCCCTCAATGACACATTTTACAAAGTAGCTACATACTGTTCAGGTATAAAGATACATTTGTATATATTTTTGTGTACATTTATTTTTTAAGCTATGTGACTAACTTTTATTTTTTATTATTCAATATTTTACTAACAGAATAGTCAAATAGCAACCTGTTTTTTGTGTGAATTGCTATGTCAGTCAAATGTTCAATTTTGGAATAAAGGGGTGGAAATTAAAACATTGTTTTTTTTTTGCCGATTCATCGATAAATCAAAAAAAATAATCGGCCGATGAATCGATTATTGAAATAATCGTTAGTTGCAGCCCTAGTCTACACTCATCTCCAGGTCAGAGGTCACTCTTTCAGGGATGAAGATGTTCACATCCTGGACAGAGAGGAACGATGGTTTGAGAGAGGAGTGAAGGAGGCCATCTTTGTGAAAAGAAACCGTCCATCATTAAACAGGGGTGGAGCCTCCGGGTTCAACTGTCCCCCTCTTACAATGCTGTGATTGCTAGTATCACTCAGCCCTCTGTGAACAGTAAACAGCCATCAGGTGCTAATGATCCATTGTTAGGCTGATGGTCCTTCTTGAGCATGTGATCAGCTGGTTCTGGTTGTCAGCAGCAAACTGGTTGATCCACTCTGAGAAGGTGCTATTTAAGAGACTGAGCTGAATACAGCACCTCAGACTGAGGAAGTCTCTCGGATGAGAGACGAAACGTTTCTACATTTTTTTGTTGTTTTGTTTTGGGTTTTTTGAATGTCCAGAGGACCAGATTGAACTTTTTTGGATTTTTCTACCTGGATTATTGAGCATGCATCAGGATACTTTATATGATGAATTTATCAATAAGCAAAATATATTAAGTAATAGTCAATATGGGTTTAGACCTAAAAATTCTATGTCAATGGCACTCATGGATTTAATGGAACAGATAACGACTGCTGTGGATCAAAAAAAATATTGTATTAGTATTTATGTTGATCTAAAGAAAGCATTTGATACTATTGATCACAATATTCTTCTCAAAAAACTAAATAAATATGGTATTAGAGGGCATGCATTGCAGTGGGTATCTAGTTATCTAGAAAAAAGGAAACAATTTGTTCAAATAAATGATGTAAAATCTGAATTCTGTAATATTACATGTGGAGTGCCTCAAGGCTCTATACTTGGACCTAAGCTATTTATTTTATATGTGAATGACCTGGTAAATGTGACTGGATTTTTTAAATGTATTTTGTTTGCAGATGATACTACTTTTCTTTGTGTGGGTGAAAATGTTGTGCAAATGCTGAAGATGGCACAAACAGAATTTGTTAAAATACAAAATTGGTTTCAACTAAACAAATTATCTTTAAATGTTGATAAAACAAATTATATGATTTTTAGTAATAACAAGAAAGTGCTTGATACTCCATTTAGAGTCGATGGAATTGAAATTAATAGAGTCAATGAGGTGAAATTTCTGGGTGTCATCATTGATGAAAAACTAACATGGAGATCTCACGAAAGCTCATCAGAGACTCTACTTCCTCAGACGGCTGAGGCGAGCTGGTCTGGAAGCTCAGTCCTCACCTCCTTCTACAGGTGTGCAGTGGAGAGCATCCTGTGCTCCAGCATCAACGTGTGGCATGGAGGCTGCACAGCTGCAGAAAGAAAAGCTTTGCAGAGAGTGGTGAAGGCTGCACAGAAATCTGTTGGAATCAGTCTCCCCACCATCACAGACATCTACACCTCCAGATGCAGGAAGAGGGCCACCTGCATCATGAAGGACCCCACCCACCCAGCACACACACTTTTTGCCCCACTCCCCTCAGGAAGGAGGTTAAGGAGCATTAAGTGTAGAACCACTAGACTGAGGAACAGCTTCTACCCTGAGGCTGTTAGACTCATGAATCTATAACTAGAATAATCACTGTGAAAAACCATATCATGTTGCTGCTGATCTGTTTCATGTTGCTGCTGATCTGTTTCATGTTGCTGCTGATCTGTTTCATGTTGCTGCTGATCTGTTTCAATGTTGATGTGTTCATGCGTGCACATCTGCTCACAGACTCATGTTCATGTTTGTGCTGATGTTCAATGTTTTATGTTATGAGTGCTTAGTGTATATTTAGTTGATGTTTTTCTTAGTTCATATCTTAGATGTTATTACTGTTTTTCTTATACATTTTATTGTTGGATGTAACTGGGACCCTGTGTACATAATTTCGCTCCACCACATGTACCACATGAGGTGCGAATGACAATAAAGAAACTCTGACTCTGACTCTGACTCTGACTCACGTAAAAAACTTAAGAACTAAAATAGCTAAACCGATTGCAGTAATGTACAAAGTTAGAGAGTTATTCAATGATAAAGCAATGTCTCTATTGTATAATGCCATTATTGTTCCACATTTAATTTACTGTATTGAAGTCTGGGGTAAAGCATGTAAAACAATTACAAATCCTATTTTTATTTTACAGAAAAGAGCCATAAGAATTATTACCAGAAAAGATTATAACCATCCGTCAAATATATTGTTTCATCAGCTAAAGATATTAAAATTTTATGACTTGGTTGATTACAATATCTTACTGTTTATGTATGGGGCCAACAAAAACATACTACCTACTAACATTCAAGGGAAATTTGTTAAAAGAGAAAGTAATTATTATCTTAAGGGGATGGAGATGTTTGTGAAGCCGTGGTGTCGCACCAGTCTGAAGATGTGATCCACTAGATCTCAGGGTGTTAGATTGTGGAATGATCTGGAGGTTGATATTAAAAATGACAAAACTATGTACATATTCAAGAAGATGATAAAAATTTGTTTAAAAAAAATATTAAGTATAATGTGAGTTCATAAAAATTGTTTACAGTTGATCTTATATTTTAGCTAAGTTTTTTTATTATTTTTTATCTTTTTATTTTTTTATTAATTCATCTTGCTTTTGTATAGTAATTTTGTTTGGAATATATTTTGGGGACAAGGGGCAGATATTATAAGAACTCTTTCTTCTTCTGCTGCCTTTCATTTTATTTCTGTGATTGTATATTTTTTCTTTTCTTTAAATTGTATTATATTTGTTGTTTGGATGAAATGAAATGAACAAATAAAACATACATACATACATACATACATACATACATACATACATACATACATACATACTTTACAACAGGTGTTACTCTGATCTTTTTTGAACATTATAAAACACTGACATGGCTATATTGATCATTGTATTGCATATAAAAAAAAATTCTAACAAATTTGTGTTTGCAGACTCGTTCCCTTCTAAAATTTAATGATAAATGTATCAGCTGCTTCTAAAAATGCTTTGATCAAATGCATAGTTTGTGAAATAATCAGTAATCAGTTAAGTAATCATTTTGTTACTGCTCAGTAATTACTGAAAGACACAGGTAAAGTAAGAAAAGTCGATTTATGTGTTATGTTGCACCAGCAGCTGCTCAAACTGACTGACAGGATGAACTGTTTGGAACTATTGGGAGCTGCATGAACCACGTGACGCGTATCGGCGAGTTCAAAGAGTGTCGCAACTCTCTCTTTACAGGGCTCTGGTCAAGAACACTCTTATTGTGAAAAACCACGATAGAGCAAGTCCGAGATAAATGAGCTATAAAATACTATTTTATACTAAACAATTCAGTTCAATAAACTGAATTGAATTGTTTGCTATAAAATAGTATTTTGACCCAAACTCTCATATGTGCTGAGTGAGGGTTGTAAGAGGTGAGTGTGAGGTGTGTTTGGTGAATATGTACACAAAAAAGGAGGATGTAAAAAATTGTTCATGTTTATCTTGCAAACCTAATGCTGAGCTCAGCTTCACGCAGCGTGTATGCAGTGTCAGCATGATCACAGTTACGTCTAAACTGGTGACTACACAAACATCCCTTCAAACTGAGCATGTTGGTGATTTGCTCCTACGTGCTCAAAAAGAGTGAGTAGCACAAACAGCACTCCGATGTCTGTCATTTATTGTAACTACTGTTAGTGCAGAAAAGCTTTTGACTGCACCTGCCTGTAGTGCGAATGTGCAATTTTATGCCTTAACAGAGTATTTCATACCTGTGTGGGGGTTACCACTGAAATTTCCACTCTGAGGCCTGATTCAGAAACCTACGGTTTCAGACAGGCTGTTGTTGCATCACTCGATGGCTGAACCGCAGCAGAAAAGCTCTGGTTTCACCCAAAAAACATGTCAGTCTTATGGGTTGTTGGTAGCATCCATCCCAACCACCACCTCTACATAACAGCTACCCCTCCCCCAAATCTTTGATGATTACAAGGATACAATGATTTTTATTGTCATTCTCATCACATGTGGTACATGAAGTGGAACGAAACTGTGTACACAGGGTCCCAATTCTATCCAACAAAAATACAAACTAAAGAAAACATCAGTAAGATCCGACGCATGAACTAAGAATATATTACATTCACTAAAGTAAGAATACACAAGAGTAAAACTACACTAAGCACTAATAGTATAAAAACAACGTACCAAAAACAACAGAAACACGAACATGAGTCTGTGCAGGCACAGCAAAATGAAATAATCAGCAGCATGAGATCAGCATGATGGATAGTCAGCAGCACATAACAACCAAGTGGCATTACAGTGATTTTTTTCATGGTTAGAGATTCATGAGTCTAACAGTCTCTGGGTAGAAGCTGTTCCTCAGCCTTACTTAGTCTAATATCTTCAGCTTTTGCTCTGACACCGAGTGGTGCTGCTTTACTTCTCTCTCCTTTTTATTTTTATTTTATTGTACTCTATTAATCCCCAATGAGGAAATTAATTCTCTGCATTTTTCACATTGCACATGTGAGCACATGGGCTGCCATCTAAGGTGCAGCTGGGGGATCAAGAGCCTTGCTCATGGGTCCAGAGCGGGGCAAACGGGGGTGGAGGCAGATGTGGGTGTTTCACCTTTTCTACCCACATTTTGATGTTGTCGGTCCGGGGAGTTGAACCGGGGTTGACCGGCGACATCCCCCACAATCATAGGCCCACCCTCTCTAACCTCTGTGCCACCACTCCCCCACCTGCCAGGTGAATGAAGTTCGTCTCGTTATGTAAACTGAAGAGTGACACTTAAACATGAAGAAGGCCTTCCATCTGCAGGTTGAGGCTGGTTAACTGGGATTCCAATCTTTCTCCTTTCTTTTGTATTCCGAAGGTGGGGGTCTTCAGCCCACTCCCTGCACCACGGTCTCTGACAAACACACCAGCCCTTTCATAACAGGACTGATACCTGCTAACTCCAGACACTCCTGCAGCTTGCTTTCTTCATCACACAGCTCTCTGAGCACAGCAGCAGGGTTCATTATTGTTAACTGCTGAAGACAATAATGTTTTTGGCCCCAACCAGTGATTAGGTTTTTGAGATTTTTTTGCGAACGGTGCTAAACCGTGCTGACTCCATCAGTGTTAAGCTAAGATGTAGTTAAATTCACTGCGGTCTGCTCCTCAAATAAATAATGGTATGGTATGGTATAAAGTTTATTCATTTTAAAAATACAAAACAATTCTATAACTATATAAAAAATACAAGAGATTTAAAATGAAAGGCAGCAGAAAGAAGAAAAATCTTATTATATCTGCCCCTTTTTCAAACAATTAGTTCAATCATAATAATCTTCAATAAATAATGTTAAACTTTTTATGTATATGAATGTTTCTGTTCAGTGCCCAGAGCTGACTTAGCGGTATGTTGTGACTTGGCACTAGATAAATAAACTGAATTGAATTGAAAGTAGTGCATTGCATTTCTCTACACGTGTGTGTTGGGAACAAAGCTCAGCTTCTAATATACCAAGTTCTGTCTTAATTCTTAATTTCTGTCAATTTCATTGAGTTAATCAGCTGTAGATACCAACAAAAGTTTTAATATAAACACACGTGTGTGTGTGTTTGTTTCAGGTTACCTTGTAGGGACCAATTTAAAAAAAAATCATGCATTGTGGGAACCAACTGCTCTTTATAGGGACCAAAGCCAGGTCCCCATAAGAAGAAGTCTCATTGGGGGGTTAGGGGTTAGGTTTAGGAATAAGGTGTGAATTGCGGATGGATTAGGGTTGGGGTCAGGCATGTACTTAGGTAATGGTTAGGTTTAGGATAAGGGTCAGGGTTAGGTACGGTGGCCCTAAGATGTAAATGAACAACATTTGAAAATAATGGAATCATATTAGAAAAAACAGAATTACATTAAGCCAAAGCAAAAGTGGCTAAAGCAGAAGTTGCCCGAATCAAATCAGAAAATTTTTTTGGATTTGAGAGTTTATCAGTTTTTCTAGAACCTTGGCTAAAATGCAGAGTTTTGAGATTGGTTGATAGTTGTTCAGTGAGGGGGGGTCACCTCCCTTCAGCAAAGGAAGAACAAAGGCTGTTTATCCAAGAGACTGGAATGGAGTGTTGGCTTATGGACAGGTTAAAGATGTGGGACACCGGTACTTAGGGATGCCCCGATCCAATTTTTTATTTTTATTTTTATTTTATTTTTACTTCCGATCCGATCCCAATATCTAAATCTGGATATGGCAGATACAGATCCAGTTCCGATATCCTCATCAATACTGATTTTATATGAGGCTGTAATAATCTCCTCTCAGGTACAATTTGTACAAATATATGCATGCATGTCCAAAAACTCAACCTGAGGTAAGTTGAATTAATGTTGGATAAGTTTCAAAGTTAGAATTAAATCCTGCTAACACAAACATGTTTATTTTATTCCTAGCTTTAAAGTGGATATTAAAGTGATTAACTTAAGTGATTGTTTAAAGTTATTTTATTTATATTTTTAAATAAGGGGCAGATAAGATTTTTTTTCCTTCTTTCTGCATTCTTTTCATTCAATGTTTTCTTTCTGATGAATTTGTTTCATTTATTTTGTTTCTCTTAAATTAATGAATAAATGAATTAATAAAATAAAAAAATGAAATGTCTTTAAACACCTGCTAAGTTCATGGCATAAACACAGACATTTTCCTGTTTTTAGTATTTTACATCACTTTATAATGTAGTTGTTTTTTTTTTTTATATATAATTTTCTTGTAATTTTCAATTCATATGTTTTTTTGATTGTTTACTGTTGTACTGATAAATATCTCCTGGAGGGTAAACTATATCTTGACTGCAAGTATGAAGCTGCGAAATCCTTCATTTTCTACAACTGATAGCGGTTTGTCACTAATTATGATGAAGTTCAGCAACTTCTCTGTGAACATTCAAGCTCTGTGGCTTCAGCAGGGCGCTACTCTTGCTCAGCACGAAGCAAGCAGTCTGATTTCGGTCAGCCGCGCTGGGTCTGCCCCTCCTCCAAGACAGGGACTGAACGTGACAGATTGGGCGAGGCTGACCGAAATCAGACTGCTTTCTTCAAGTTGAACAAGAGCAGCATCTCGCTGAAGCCACGGAGCTCGAATGTCCATCGTAAAACTAACTTTACCGCGGTTTAATGTGGCGCTATGGATCTGCAGACATTGCACGATGCTGTCTTGTTTTGTGGTGTTTCTAGTGGAAAATACTTCCACACAGCGGACATGTTTAGATGAAAAGTTGGTTAGCTGTTAGCCACAGTGCTACTGCACGTTTTAGCTGGCTGCAAACTATGAAATGGATTTCCTGAATGTGAGGCGGGTCTTATTACTCCAAGTTCATGAGACACGCCTCCGTTCAAGAAATCCATTCCAAAGTTTGAAGCCAACGTGCAGAGCAGCTGGCAGGGAATCACATGAGAAGTTTCAGCAGACACAGACATGCATGGTGGATCAGAAATCTCTGCAGGTTGGATCGGAAAAAAAAAGATACGCAAATTATGGTGGTATCGGAGGCCAATACCAGACCGGACCAGATCGGCCCCATCCCTACCGGTCTTGTGATGACATGAGCGGCCAGCCTTAAGAAATAAGATGGAAGTTCATCTGGACCTGCAGATTTTTTAGAGTCTAGACCTTTTAATAGATTATTAACCTCACTGACTGAGAACGGGGAAAGACAAAAGGTGTAGTTTACTGAAGATTGACTTGTAGGAGGGATTTGATTTGTAGAAGTTTGACTTTTAGGGGAAGTGGTTGATTTTCCATTAGTAACTGTGTCAAATAAAGAACTAGAAGTGACAAAAAAATTTTCAAAACAGTTCAGGATCTCGTGCTTATTTGACACAGGAACAGAGTTAATGAGAAGTTGTGATGGGAGGTCAGATGATTGGGGGCTGCCTGAGAGAGATTTGATGGTTTTCCAGAATCTGTTAGGGTCATTTAGATTTTTGGAGGTCTGAGATAAGAACTAGTTGTGTTTTGCTGCTTTGACAGCAGTTGTGCATTTATTCCTCATCTGTCGAACTCAACCAATCAGTGTCTGAGCCAGATTTTCTCGCTGCGGCCCAAAGCCCAAAAAAATATGGTGTCATATGGTGTTCAAAGTGTGCTCAATTTATCTCAGTCTTGATGATGTGTGTCAACAATAGGACATAGTAGCAATTATAGTTTTATGAGCATTTGGATTTTTAGACATAAAAATACACTTGATAGTTAGAATTTGAAGTATATTTACTGTATATTATGGTAATTTATTCTGTAATTTGCTAGATTATGGTGATTCTGGGATCATGATGATGGGGCCCTTGAAGATTGTTGCCCAGGGTACAGCAAAGTGTTAATCTGACCCTGTCTCCCCTCCACCCCAGTTTACTTCATTCAACAGCAAAACATACACACCTTTTTACATGTGGGGCAAACATTTTTACACCCCACTAGTTATGTAAGAGCATTTCTGATTCACTTTCAATAAAATTCTTCATTTTTGGAAGGGGAAAGGAAGACTGAGATTGCCATCATTGTATGTTCCCATATAATGGCAAAATTAGTTCTCTACATTTAACCCATCACACCTGAGATACACCCAGGTGGAGCAGTGGGCTGCTATGCAAGCGCCCAAGGAGCAATTAGGGATTAGGTGTCTTGCTCAGAGACCACAACATGCGGGAATCGCTGGGAGTCGAACTGCAACATTCTGGTCTCAAGTCAGCTGCCCTACCTCTATCCCATCTCTTGCTACATCTAGAAATACATTTTTTAAATGCAGAGGTGAAAATCCTGCATGCAAACCATATCTGGGGGAATGTTGGCGCAGAGTTTAGAAGATGGGCCTGTGATCGGAAAGTCGCAGGTTCAACTCCCGGTACCGTCAACATCAAAATGTGGGTGGAAAAGGTGGTACACCTACACCTCCCTCCACCCTCATTCGCCCCACTCCGAGCCCCTGAGCAAGGCCCTTAACCCCCACCATCTGCTCCTTAAACAGGTCTCTCTTGAAAATGAGTTCTCGTGGCTCAGTGAGACTACCTGGATAAATAAAGGGTAAACGAAAATGAAAAAAATTGCATCTAATTTACACATTTAGATGGAGATGGTCAAGGAAGGAGTCCAGTATTCCCTCATGTGCGCTCAATTCCATGATGTTTGGGATATACACAGGAAGTGTGCTTGGATTCATGCGTACACACAGTTTCATACATCTGGATTTATTTGTGTGTACAACTGTAGTGTGTCAAGGTCAGCTTTGCTGTACCTTCACTACTAATTATTTAAATATAAGGGGTTCTTTCTTTTTCGAGTTAAATTAATGCCATGTGACGAGGTAACTGTGAGGATTGTTTAATCAGTGACAGGAGACGTTAATTTAACTTTGACCCATCAGAATAAATGAATAAATGTGGTCATTTATTTACAGAATCAAAATTTAACATCAAAACATGTACACGTGATTAGCTGATCTGGTTCTGATTAATAAAACTTGGCATGCTTTACTAATAAGACAAGACATTTCTGAAGGCATCTAGATTACTGGCAAAATAGAAGAGTTGAAAGGAAGGATGGGTGAAGAGTATGTTGTTGACCAGGAGGGCACGCTTCTTTCAATCACCAGCTCAAACCTCTGGTACACTTAGCACGTCACGACTCGTTACCTTCGCAGGAGATAAATCAGCTCCGGTGTCGGGTCCATTTCAACGCTACCTTCCAGCGTCTCCATTAAGAGCGGCTGGTCATCGTCAGAAGTCGTGTCGATTTACTCCGTTCAACAAACAGGCTCAGCTCCCTTCGAAGTTGGAGGCATTACACCTGGGTGGATTCACAGCAAGCATCTGTGAGTCCGTCAGAGATCCCACTCAGGAGTGGAAGACTCTACAAGGCTTGAGAAGACTCCATCAAGGACTGAGTTCAACTCAGATCCAAGACTTCAGAAGAACGGAGTAGAATGAAAAAGACTCAGTAGACTGAGTAGTTCCAGGAAGTGTGGACTTTTAAAGAGTTCTCACTTCCGGTCACTCAGGACTTCCTGATTGGTTGAAACAACCAACAGGGGGTGTGTTTCAGTGATGTCAGAGGGTTATTAAAAGTCAAAAAGACAGCAGGAATGTTTAGGAACGTTTAGTGCAGACAGAGAAATGTTTTGAAGAAGTGAGAGGAAGCAAGTGCCAGTTGCTTCTTTTTTTACCGTCTGCTAGGTTTAAAAACAGGACACTTCGTTCTAATAACTTCTTTCTGACTGTCTCTGACTTTTGACCAACATCACGACTAGCAAATGAGGGTGGAGGCAGGTTCAATTCAATTCAGTTTATTTATATAGCGCCAAATCACAACAAAGTTGTCTCAGGGCACTTTACAGGAACATTCACATACATAAAAGCCAATTAGTAAAGTTCTCTATCTATTTAATTCTCCTTTAGACAGAAAATCAAAATGCATAATTACTTTGTAAATAGACATTTAATTTGTTTTCTAGTTTAAATGAGGATTAAAAAAAATCATTAATACTGTTTCACAGTTGATTTAAAATGAGTGGTTTACTTTCAACATTAGAAATGATATGAACTAAACACACTTTTGATTATCAAGATATTGTAAAATAGTAATGATAATATAAAAGAAGAGTGTTCTTTCAATTGATTACTTCAGGATACAATTAGACAGTCTCTGGATGAGCTCATTTGTATTTCTGGATTCAAATCAATGAAATAACAGTTCCTGTCCCATGAAGGTCTTCAGAGGCAGGTTTTGGTCAGAGGCCGAGTTCACTACAACTGTTTTCAATGTGCATGCCATGTTTCAGTAGGAAATCCTTGCAAGTCTTTGTACATGAGGTCCTTGGTGAGGTTAAACAAACGTTAAATAAGTGTGGACCATCTACCACCAAGTTTAAGTTCAAATGATAGAAACAAACATTCCTTTTGGTATTAATTTCTCAGCGCTGTAAGATTTGACTCTATGAATTGATGGGAGGGTATTTTTCCTGCTAGGTGGTCTGGTTTTTAATGATGCAGTAATAACAGGCTGCTTTAATCAATTTCTGATAGTAAATATGGCTCTACTGCAGTGTCAGTTCATGTGTCCATCTTGATTAGTGAAGAACTGCAAGACCACCACCATGTCTTGACACACATTTGCTCCTAAATAATGACCATCAGCTTTGTTTCTATGCATTTGGCAGAATTGAGCAGCTGTGGCTGAGTGGTTAGAGCAGTCGTCCTCCAATGCGAGAATTGGGGGTTCAATTCCACCAGCAGTCATGCTGAAGTGTCTCTGGGCAAGACACTGAACCTCTCATTGCCTCTGATGTGTGTCCCATTGATGTGTGAATGTGATAAAGCACTGATTATTCTTGGTACAGATCTAGCAAATGAGGGTGGAGGCAGGTTCAATTCAATTCAGTTTATTTATATAGCGCCAAATCACAACAAAGTTGTCTCAGGGCACTTTACAGGAACATTCACATACATAAAAGCCAATTAGTAAAGTTCTCTATCTAAGGAGGTGTGGATATTTCACCTTTCCCACCCACATTTTGAAGTTGTCTGTCGGGGGAGTTGAACCAGCGGCCTACTGATCACAGGCCCACATTCTCTAACCTCTGTGTCACCACTCCTGCACTCCATTCTAACATTATCACCTACAAAAGAAAAACCATCTAAAGCCCATTCAGATGTGAAACACAGCGATTTTACTTAGATGTGCTCATATGCAGGTTAAAACTAAACTGTTTTAAATTCGTGGGTGTAAAAATGAACAAGAAGATAAAATATACATTAAGAGGTTAAAAATACCAACTATGAAAGATTTAGCTCACAGAGAGGAAAAGAACAACTGCACACAAACACCAAACAGACTAACAGGCAGAGAACATTCATGCATTTCAGAAATTATGCTTACCTGACCCAGGTCCAAGGTAACATTCAACTCATTGTACTCAGTACTGCGGGATAGAGGGGGGCTCTGCCACCATCGCTCAGTGCCATCGATGGCGTTGGTGATGGGATGGGCGCGGTCCATGTCCTCCTTACTGCAAATGTCACAGTACTGACCCTAAGAAGTCAAACACAAATATGAAAACCTGTCAAGAAAAAACAGCTCAATAGAGAAACTTCAATAAATGCTGTGTCCAATAGAAAATCCATAAGTCAAGAAAACATTCTCTAGTTGAATATGAAATAAATTGAAGGAACACATCACCTATCATGTCAGAGGTGTAAACGTATCCTTACAACAAGCTGATTATTCCATGTTTTTATTATGAAAAATATAATAATTATTCAACAAAATAATAAAGTGGAAGTATTATGATATAGTCTTCAAATGTCCGTACATCGTAGGTATGTAAACCTTTGTTTGTCCCGCCCATAACCTCTCAACCAGTCTCAGTTGAAACAGTTTTTGGGGGATCACGCTATCCTAGAGTTATTCCAATCTGGCTTCAAATCTCTCCATAGCACTGAAACTGCTCTACTGAAGGTTTTTAATGACATTTTCATATCCACAGACGCAGGTGATTCTGTGCTGCTTGTCCTATTGGACCTTACATCT
>NC_056508.1:387065-388427 GCF_014905685.2 Nematolebias whitei | reverse complement strand
TATGTATGTATGTGTATGTATATATATATATATATGTATATATATATGTATATACCATACCAATTTATTTATATAGCACTTAAAACAGCAACAAGGCCAACCGAAGTGCTGTACAAAAGAACCAAACGTGCACAGCAGACGGGAAAACATAAAATAGAAATACAGATACAAATAGCAGAAGAAGCTAACTAAAATGGTCAACAGAGTAGAGAACAGACCGGACCAAAACAAATCACACCGTGTTAAAGGCAAGCAAATAGAAGTGGGTCTTCAAGCGAGACTTAAAGACTGAGAGTGTGGGAGCCTGCCGGACACTCAGTGGCAACTCATTCCACAGTCGTGGACCTGCAACAGAGAAAGCCCTGTCACCTCTGAACTTACGACGGGTTTCTGGGACTGAGAGAAGCATCTGGTCTGCTGACCTCAGAGAGCGCGGTGGGACATATGGCTGCAGAAGATCAGTGAGATAGGATGGGGCGGAATTGTTCAGTGATTTAAAAACGTACATGAGAATTTTGAAATGGATCAGAAGGTGAATGGGTAGCCAGTGCAGGGAAGCCCAAACTGGCGTGATGTGGTCTCTATAGCCTGTACCAGTTAAAAATCGGGCTGCAGCATTTTGGACCAGTTGTAGACGAGCAATGGAGGACTGACTGATTCCAAACAGAAGTGAATTGCAGTAATCAAGCCTAGATGTTATGAAGGCGTGGATCACTGTCTCAAGGTTCTTTTTGGAGAGTATAGGCTTCAGCTTAGACAGCCGTCTCAGCTGAAAAAAACAGGATTTGACCATCATGTTTACGTGACTGTTGAGTTTTAAGGACGGGTCCATTATCACCCCCAGATTAGTGACCTTTTGTTTTTCTAGCGGGGCTAGAGAGAAAAGGTCAATGTCATGGTTCATGAGTGAGCCACTGGGATGGAACAGCATGACTTCAGACTTCTTCTCATTGAAGCTTAAGAAGCTTAAAGCCATCCAGTCCCGGATGTCAGCCAGGCAGTCAAGAAGAGGCTGAATAGAGCGTGTGCCTCTGTGCCTCAGGGGGAAGTAAATTTGGCAATCATCGGCATAGAAATGAAAGGGTATGTCGTGTTTGCAGAAGTTAGCACCTAGTGGCAGCAGGTATAAAGAAAAGAGAAGGGGACCGAGGATGGACCCCTGCGGAGCGCTGTCGATGCCGAACTAAAATCTTTGATATTGACAGAAGGTTCTGTCAGAGAGGTAGGACCCAAACCATTTAAGGGCTGACCCTGTGATGCCCACCCACTGCTCCAGTCTAGAAATGAGGATGTTGTGGTCGATGGTGTCAAAAGGAGATGTAAGGTCCAATAGGACAAGCAGCACAGAATCACCTGCGTCTG
>NC_056508.1:350186-386965 GCF_014905685.2 Nematolebias whitei | reverse complement strand
AAAAAAAAAAAATCGGTATCGGCCAAAATCGGAATCGGCAGTTCAGACTTTCAAAAAATCGGTGATCGGCCTGAAAATTGAAATCGGTGCACCCCTAATTAGTTTTGATCTTGTCTCTGAGTGAGTGGGATGCTTTGTTACTTAACCTGTGAAACTGCCATAACTTTAACAACTAAACCAGAGCGTCAGAACCTCTGATGGGTTTTTACAGCCTTCCAAACTCAGCACCTCTATAAAACCTCATCTTAGAGAAGGTTTCTGTGCTGCCTGTTCAGTGAAATGTGTCATGTCCTTATATAAGTGTCTTGTGCTGAGAGCTGCCAAGTCCTACAAATGAAGCAGTGCATAAAACAGAGATCCAGGTCCACTGCTGACCTTGTCTGTTCTGCTTTACTCTAAATGCTGGGAAATGCTCAGGCTGCCATCTGAGATGAGAAGAACCCTAAAACTCCCATCTTGAACATCTCACAGCACTTCATGCAACTGCTCGTTCTTAAACCTTTACACTGTTGTCAGTTTCACATATTAATAAATCTAAATTTAAGCACATCTAAATAATCTAAATAAAGATAATATAATTATCTTCTTTTTAAAAGGGAGTTTTTCCTTTCCACTGTTGCAATTGTGCTTGCTCAGGACAAGAGACTGTGACAAAGTGAAGATTCAATGTGTCTGCTGGCTTCCTTAGATAAAGAATTTTACTAATGGGCTTTTCTATGTACCATATTTTCTGGCATATAAATCACAGTTTTTTTTGCATAATTTACATGCCCTGCGACTTATAGGCCAAAGTGACATATTTATAGATTTTTTTCCCATATTTACAAACCATGTTTTGGCTGAGATATGCCCAATTTTCCCCCTCCCTGGGCTGCCACCTTACCGTGGTGGAGGGGTTTGAGTGTCCCAATGATCCTAGGAGCTATGCTCTCAGTGGCTTTACGCCCCTAGTAGGGTCACCCATGGCAGACAGGTCTTAGGTGAGGGACCAGACAAAGTGCAGCCCAAAGACCCCGATGAAGAGAAAAATAAATGGACTTAATGTTCCCTTGCCCGGACATGGGTCACCGGGGCCCCACTCTGGAGCCAGGCCTGGAGGTGGGGCATGCGGGCGAGCGCCTGGTGGCCGGGCTTTTACCCATGGAGCTCGGCCGGGCACAGCCCGAAGAGGAGATGTGGGTCCCCCTTCCCATGGGCTCACCACCTGTGGGAGGGGCCAAAGGGGTCGGGTGCAATGTGGGATGGGTGGTGGCTGAGGGCGGGGACCCTGGCGGTCTGATCCTCGGCTACAGAAACTGGCTAATGGGATGTGGAATGTCACCTCACTGGTGGGGAAGGAGCCTGAGCTGGTGTGTGAGGCTGAGAGGTTCCAACTAGAAATAGTCTGACTCACCTCTATGCATGGCTCTGGCTCTGGAACCAGTTTCCTTGAGAGGGGCTGGACACTCTTCCACTCTGGAGTTACCCCTGGTGAGAGGCGCCGAGCAGGAGTGGGCATACTTATTGCCCCCCAACTTGGTGCCTGTGTTTTGGGGTTCACCCCGGTGAATGAGAGGGTGGCCTCCCTCCGCCTACGTGTGGGGGGACGGGTTCTGACTGTCATTTGTGCTTATGCACCAAACGGCAGTTCAGATTATCCACCCTTTTTGGAGTCCTTAGAGGGGGTACTGGAAAGTGCACTTCCTGGACACTCCCTTGTTCTACTGGGGGACTTCAATGCTCATGTGGGCAATGACAGTGAGACCTGGAGGGGTGTGATTGGGAGGAACGGCCCCCCTGATCTGAACCCGAGTGGTGTTCAGTTGTTGGACTTCTGTGCTCGTCATGGATTGTCAATAACGAACACCTTGTTCAAGCATAAGGTGTCCATATGTGCTCTTGGCACCAGGACACCCTAGGCTGCAGTTTGATGATCGACTTTGTCATGGTCTCATCTGATCTGCGGCCACATGTCTTGGACACCCGGGTGAAGAGAGGGGCGGAGCTGTCCACTGATCACTACCTGGTGGTGAGTTGGCTCAGATGGTGGGGGAGGATGCCGGTCAGACCTAGCAGCCCTAAACGTATTATGACGGTTTGCTTGGAACGTCTGGCAGAGTCTCCTGTGAGACAGAGTTTTAACTCACACCTCTGGGAGATTTTGGAACATGTTCCGAGGGAGATGGGGGACATTGAGTCTGAGGAGACGATGTTTCGTGCCTCTATTGTCGAGGCGGCTTACCGGAGCTGCGGCCGCAAGGTTGTCGGTGCCCGTCGTGGCGGCAACCCTCGAACCCGATGGTGGACACCGTCGGTGAGGGATGCTGTCAGGCTGAAGAAGGAGTCCTATCGGGCCTTTTTGGCCTGTGGGACCCCGGAACTCGGGCATGGGAGGAGTTCGGAGAGGCCATGGAGAATGACTTCCGCACGGCTTCCAGGCGATTCTGGTCCACCATCCGGAGTCTCGGGGTGGAAAGCGGTACGCCACCAACACTGTTTATAGTTGAGGTGGTGTGCTGCTGACCTCAACTTGGGATGTTCTGGGTCGGTGGGCGGAATACTTTGAAGACCTCCTCAATCCCACCGGCACGTCTTCCACTGAGGAAGCGGAGCCTGGGGACTCTGGGTCGGGCCATCCAATCTCTGGTGCTGAGGTCACCGAGGTGGTTAAAAAGCTCCTCGTGCCAGGGATGCAGGGGTGGATGAGATTCGCCCGGAGTTCCTTAAGGCTCTGGATGTTGTAGGGTTGTGTTGGCTTACGCGACTCTGCAATATTGCGTGGACATCGAGGGAAGTTCCCCTGGATTGGCAGACCGGGGTGGTGGTCCCCCTATTCAAAAAGGGGGACCGTAGAGTGTGTTCCAACTACAGGGGAATCACGCTTTTAAGCCTCCCTGGTAAGGTCTATTCGGGGGTTCTGGAGAGGAGGGTCTGTTGGATAGTCGAACCTCTGATTCAGGAGGAGCAGTGCGGTTTTCGTCCTGGCCGTGGAACACTGGACCAGCTCTACACTCTCAGTAGGGTCCTGGAGGGTGCGTGGGAGTTTGCCCAACCAGTCTACATGTGCTTTGTGGACTTAGAGAAGGCGTTCGACCGCGTCCCTCGGGGAACCCTGTGGGGGATACTCTGGGAGTATGGGGTACCGGGCCCTTTCATATGGACTGTTAGGTCCCTGTATGACCGGTGTCAGAGCCTGGTCCGCATCGCCAGCAGTAAATCGGGCTTGTTCCAGGAGGGAGTTGGACTCCGCCGAGGTTGCCCTTTGTCACCGATTCTGTTCATAACTTTTATGGACAGAATTTCTAGGCGCAGCCAAGGTGTTGAGGGGATCCGTTTTGGTGGCCTTAGGATTGCATCTCTGTTTTTTGCAGATGATGTGGTCTTATTGGCTTCATCAGATCGTGATCTACAGCTTTTGCGGAGCAGTTCACAGCTGAATGCGACGCGGCCGGGATGAGGATCAGTTCCTCCAAATCCGAGGCCATGGTCTTGAGCCGGAAAAGGGTAGAGTGCCCTCTCTGGGTCAGGGAGGAGGTCCTACTCCAAGTGGAGGGGTTCAAGTATCTTGGGGTCTTGTTCACGAATGAGGGAAAAATGGAGCGTGAGATCGATAGGCGGATAGGTGCAGCGTCTGCAGTGAAGCAGGCACTGTACAGGTCTGTCGTGGTGAAGAGAGAGCCGAGTCAAAAGGCAAAGCTCTCAATTTACCGATCGATCTACATTCCTACCCTCATCTATGGTCACGAGCTTTGGGTTGTGACCGAAAGAACGAGATCTCGAATACAAGCGGCCGAAATGAGTTTTCTCAACATGGTGTCTGGGCTCTCCCTTAGAGATAGGGTGAGAAGCTCGATCATCCGGGAGGGACTCAAGAGTAGAGCCGCTGCTTCTCCACGTTGAGAGGAGCCAATTGAGGTGGCTTGGGCATCTGTCTAGGATGCCTCCTGGACGCCTCCCTGGTGAGGTGTTCCAGACACGTCCCACCGGAAGGAGGCCCAGAGGAAGACCCAGGACACGCTGGAGGGACTGTGTTTCGCGGCTGGCCTGGGAACGCCTCGGGATTCCCCTGGAAGAGCTGGCCCAAGTGGCTGGGGAGAGTCTGGGCCTCCCTACTTAAGCAGCTACTTCCGCGACCCGACCCCGGATAAGCGGAAGAAAATGGATGGATGGATGGATGGATGGATGCCCGATTTCATTCATTCTGACTGAAAAAAAATTTGAGCAGTACCAATTTCAGCCACTTGATGGCAGCAGAGTAGTAATAGCTGTATGGCATGTTTTTATATCATGTAATAGGTAAACATAGCTATAATGACAAATTCAAAAAAGTTCAAGACAAAAATAACTGGACTTTATTTTATACTTTATTGTTTTTTTCTTGGGCAGCACGGTGGCACAACTGGTAGAGCTGCTGCCTCTCATCGTACAGGTCCCTGGTTCAAATCCCAGTCCAGGGGGCTTTCTGGGTGGAGTTTGCATGTTCTCTCCGTGCATGCGTGGGTTTTCTACGGGTACTCCAGTTTCCTCCCACATACCAAAAACATGCATGTTAGGCTGAGTGGTAACTCTAAATTGTCCCTAGGTGTGAGAGAGAGAGTGAATGGTTGTTTGTCTCGTTTGTCTCGATGTGTCCCTGTGATGGACTGGAGACCTGTCCAGGGTGTACACCACCCCTCGCACAGTGATTGCTGGACATGGGCACCAGCGACCCCAATGACCGAAAATGGAAGAAGCGGGTAAAAGATAATGGATGGATGTTTTTTTTCTTGAACTTTTTTGAATTTACCATGTCCTGGATGACTGAGAATCTTCACCAGCTATTAATGACACAAGCGGCCTGCCACATTATAACCACTTTCTTTCTGCGCACGGCTTGAGGCAAATTAAACAGCTGCACCGCCCCGGCGAAATGCAGCTAATTTGACCATTAACGTGCATTTATTAAGCAAACGTTACACTGAGATACACCTTTGCTATAATTATGAGCAAACAAACAATTGTTTATGTGTTTATCTTGTTCATTTTTGTACAGTTACTAGTCACGTGCACGCGTTTACCTCCATGTATCGGGTTTTGAAATACAGCTGATCTGACCATCAAAGTGCATTATTTAGCAAACGTTAGACTGAAACACACATTTAATATAATTTCTAGCACACAAATAATTGTTTTTAAGTGTTAATCTTGTTAAATTCTTGTTAAAGTCCTCCCGTGCACGCTCCCGTTCATGCCATTCCATTTTTGGCACAACAACGGTCCACATTTCCGGGTTGTCAGCGGTGACACGTAACAAACGCAACGCGTCAGCGGTGACGCATAATAGATGCGACGTATACAGCGAAGTGACATATTTATGGATTTTTCCAGTTTATTAGACAAATATGGACTGATGCGACTTATAGGACGTGCGACAGGAAAATATGGTATGTGAATGTTCCTGTAAAGTGCCCTGAGACAACTTTGTTGTGAATTGGTGCAACTGTATATAAATGAACTGAAATGAATTGTGCTGTAAATACAATGGAAATATCACATGCTCCCATTCAAAGTAACCCAAGCAGTACCAGAAGTGTTACAGCTAACTGCTGCTGCTGCTTGTCTTTAAAGAAGCACATCATTCTGTGTAAATAAGCAGAACATGTCAAACTGATGACAATGTCAATCAAAGTAAATAAAGTGTGTGCACCAACCCATGGGAAATGTTCACATTGTTTTAAGACAAGCCATCCATGTTTCCAGAACAGTTTTTTGATCACATCCCTGTAGTTGTGAGATGTTCCACTTAAGGAAAGTGGTGAGTGTGTAGCACACTTCACACACAGAACCAAGAGACAGCAAGGCTGGCACAATGTTTACTTCTGTTCATGATGGAGGAGTTGGAGAAGGAAGATCTGGTGTTTGTGTTGTTAACAGAGGAGAAGCGCTAATTTGCAAATGTGTGTTGAAGAGACTGTCTCCGATGTACGTGTCCCTATGCTGCCCGGCCGAGGTGCACTCCCTCTGCACAGCCACAGAACCTCCTGTGTCTCGGCTCGGTCGCCCAAAAACTGTGCTAGATCCTTTTGCGGGTCCTTTGACTCTCTTATTGATTTGATTTATTGGATTATCTTTATGAGTTTTGTTGGAACAATTGTAAAGATATTTTCAAATAGCTTGGATCAGGTGCTCCTCAGCAGAGCTGTGTACTTCAGTCTTTTCCACACAAACACCATTACAAAGTTCTGATCAGTCACACATGCTGGAGCAAACCTTGCAAGGAAAAGTTCTGCCAGAAGCTTGTGCGCAGAAGGACATCTTGGAGAGCTTGTGAGAGCAAAGCCATGACACTTTGGTCACACATGAACATAGATGAGATTTCTTAACGTGTCAGAGTATGAATGAGCGTTTAGAAGTCATGCTGTGTTGCCTTCTCTCTAAATGATGTTTGTACAGAAACACTGACATCACTTTGTTGCTGCAACTCCCACAGATGATCCAAGTGTTCGTGTCACGGTAAACCTCTTCCACTTCATAGAAAACAATTACTTAGAACACTTTTTTTTCCATTTACCCTTTATTTATACAGGTAGTGTCAAAAATAAAGGGTAAAAAAGAAAGTGAATTAACTGCATAGTTCACATGTTAGAATACAGTGATACACTGCAAGATACTTTCTGAATAGCTGTTGTTGTAAATGCCACATGTGTGTGTGTGTGTGAGGCCATCTTTGCTCTAAACTGCTCCTCTGCACCGACTGCTGGCAGTTCTTTCACTCTGACCCATGAAGTGAAGATGAATCCTTTACTTTCACGTTGATCTGTTTCACTGGTTCTGATGGAAACTGGTTGTGGGATGTCCCATTAATGGGCAGACAGACAGCAGCTGGGCTGCAGGTGTCCCAACAGGAAGCAGCTACCCTGCTTCATGTGGAGCTGCAGCTCTGAACACATCCTGGAACCACTCTCAGCTACCACCACATCCAAGCTGCCCTCACTTTCACTGACTGTGTGTGCGTGTGCGTGTGCGTGTGCGGTAGCGGTGCTGGCCGTCAACATGGACTCCGTCTAATGGATACTTTCTGGAAGTTTCTTTACAACTGACCCGCTTCATGAGATATTTTGCTAACAGATGCACAAATGCGAGCGTTAATAAAACTAGTGTAGTTGGTCCTTGAGTCCAGGGACAGAAGATAAGGAGCTTGCCCTCACCTGGATGGTCTGGCTCGGGTCCCCGGACACCGGGCCTCCCACCAGTTTACAGTACAGGTCCCGCAGGCTCCGGCCGGACTCGTCCTCCCCGCAGGTGGCCGTGGCCCTGATCTTGGTTCCCTCCGCCAGGTTGAAGTAGGGCGGGTGGAGGCTGTAGCCGTGCAGGCCGCTGGCCGCCAGCTCCTGGCTCCACCCGAGCCTGCAGCAGCTCACCAACAGCGGCCACAGCAGCCGAACCGCCGCTCCGTAACTCATCCTCTGTCCACCTGTCCGCTCGGTCCGGGAGGGAATGGTGGAGCTGGGGGGGCAGACAGAAGACCTGCTGGTCCTGGGGAGGACAGGCGTGTGCACTGACGGGGTACAGCGGAGTTCTGCTCGGTCCCGGAGGTGACGGAGTTCTGAGCCGTGTGTCCCCGAGTCCTGGACGTGAAGTCCTCCCCCTCCTCCCCCTCCTCCCTCCAGCGGCCTCCCACAGGGTGGGGTGGGGGCGGGGCACCTGGAAAGAACTTTGTTGTTGTTTGTGACTTTTCTTATTGTTAATAAACAAACAGCACGTGTCCCTTTTGTTCTGAGCTCAGTCTGACTGAGTCCTTGGACTTAATCCCAGCTCAGACCCTCAGTCCTGTCCCAACTGCCGGGGTCAGCTCACTTCCATTGTGCGTTTTATACAGTTCAATTATACCGGATTAAAATAACAATCATTTATACATGTACATATATGTATAAGACCCTTTCCAAAAAAATAGACTATGATGGAAAAGTTGTTTAACTTCCATAATTCAATTCAAAAAGTTAATCTTTGATAGATGATAGAATCATGGCCTACAATTTAAACAATTTCAAGTATTTATTTGTTTATTTTTACATAATTTGAGTTTCCAGCTCATGAAACCCAAGAAAACAGGATTTAAAAAAAATCAGAATACTGTGAAGACATCAGTCCAAATGTTGCAGGGCATGAATGTTTAAACTGAGTGTGACACTGATCATCTACTAAACTCAAAGCACCTGCACAGGTTTCCCCAGGTGTCATTCAATGGCTTCAGTTTGGTTCAGGTGTCTCAGTTGCTTTCTGCTCCAGTGTTCCACTGAGGAGTGCGGGCCGCGGCCACGTGACAAAGTGCAGTCGCTGTGCCGTGCCTCGAGCCAGCCATGAGTGGAGCCTGTCTGGGTGAACTTCATCAAACATGCTGCTAAGAGTCTGAAAAAGGGGGAGCCGTGGACTGCCGAGGGTGCGGCTTGCTGGAAGTGGGTGAGAACGTTTTGAAGAAAGTGGCTGATTTTTCATTGAAGAAAGAGTGTTGGAAGAAAAGAAACAAGCGGTTTGGCATGAACTGGTTTGTGACTGGACCAGAATGGCAGCTCAAGTTGAGGAAGATGATGAGGAAATGGATTTAAATGATTGTTTGGTAGGGACACAGGTTAGTAAAAGGACTTTGGAAGAGAATAGTTCAGATGAAGGGACTCCTGTGGTACGCAAAAAGATTGTTAAAGAGGAAATTAAAGTTATTCTGAAATTTAAAGAAGAAGAAGACAACAACATACAGCTGGGTCCAATTGCATTATCAAAAGAACTCAAAAAGAAGATTGGAGATATTTCTTTTGCAAAAACACTTAGAGATGGGAGTAAACTGGTCATTTGTAAAACTGAAGAACAGAAAAATAAAGCACTGAATAGTGAAAGTATTTGTAGAAAAAATGTGAGAGAAAAGGATTTTAGGAGAGAAGAAAGTAACGAGGGGCGTGATAACTGGAATACCAGTAAATGAAGATCTAGAAAAGCTTAAAAAGAGCATTCAGGGTGCAGAGGTGAATCAGATCAGATTATTGATTAAAGAATATTGAGAACAATAAATGGAGAAAGAACTGAAAGCCTGTCGATAATGATTGAATTTCAAAACCATGTACTTCCAGAGAAGGTTAAGATCGGGTTCATGAGCTTTCCAGTTAGGCCTCATGTCCCTCCCCCGCTCAGGTGTTATAAGTGTCAGAGATATGGACACATTGCAGCTGTGTGTCAGGGACAGCAAAGGTGTCCAAGATGTGGGGGTGATCATAGATATGAGGAGTGTGGTGACAATGTTCAAGATAAATGTTGTAATTGTGGGGGACAGCATAGAGTGACTTTTGGAGGATGTGAAGCAGAGCATTATGGCTGGCCTTAATGCTCTGCTTGATATATAAATTAAATTTTATTAGAATATGCTTTGGGTTTGTTTCAAATGTAATGGACATGGGGACGGAAAGCAAAGAAGATAACAAAGCAGAAAAGTGAGAGAAGAGTTAAAATGTAAAGAAGGAGATAGGAATAGAGGAGAGAGAGAGAGAGATAAAGAGAACACTTTCCCAGAGGTCTGTGTGAAGGAAGTTGAAGCCACTGTCATGGCTATGAAATTCTCCACATGTGCTCTTGATCCCTTCCCACCAGCCCTAGTCAAGGCTAATATTGCCTTTCTCAGTCCTCTTATCACCACCATAGTTAATCAATCCCTTCAATCTGGTCATATTCCCCCTGCCCTGAAATCAGCCATAATTAAACCACTTCTCAAAAAACCTACCCTTGATCCTCGGGACTTGGCAAACTACAGACCCATTTCCAACCTTCCCTTCATCACTAAAGTTATGGATAAATTAGTCTCAGTTCATCTACAAGAACATCTACATGACAATAGGATACTGGACAAATTTCTATCAGGTTTCCGTACTGCTCATAGCACTGAAACAGCTCTGATCCGGGTCACAAATGACCTGTTGATCAATGCTGATCGTGATTCCTCTTCTCTCCTTATTCTTCTCGATCTTTCAGCTGCCTTTGACACGGTGGATCATTACATCCTACTCCACCGTTTACAGCATTTTGCAGGGCTCACTGGCACTGCCCTGGAGATGTTCTGATCATACCTGACGGACAGAACAGAGTTTGTCTCCATTGGGCGTGCCAAGTCATTGAGCCATCCTGTTTCTTGTGGTGTGCCCCAGGGATCAGTCCTGGGACCCCTTCTTTTCATTTTGTACATGGTACCACTTGGGTGTATTATCAGCAACTACGGGGTCTCATTCCATTGCTATGCTGTTGTTTTGCTCTCGGTTGCTTTTATGGTTGCTTTTATCCTGCTGCTATCTGATGTTCACTCTTTGTAGCACTTTGAGATTCACTGTGAATGTAAAGTGCATTATAAATAAAAGTTATTATTATTATTATTATTATTATTATTATTATCATTATAACACAAATCAACATAATTGAAGTCTGACTCTAGACCTGCGGAAAGAGAAAAAAAACGACAAAACCAAGAAACCACAACAACATTCAACTTATATAATGATAGTTATAACATCATTAGAAAGTATTTTATACAGTACATGGTAATACAATATATATTTGATGGCCACCACAACCCAACTGAGTGTGTATCTGATAAACACCTGAATCTAAACACCTGTGTGAGCATGCTTATCACTATAAGGTATCTCCATAAAAATGTTCAATAGTGGATGTGGGGACCCATAAACCCGTCCCCACAGGACACGAAGGTAACACAGGGAAGACCGGAACCACAGACACACAGCGGCCCACAAGCCCGGAACTCCAGTAGTCTTCCAACAGGGACACCCGCACCCCCCAGAGAGAGAAGCAAAGGAAAGCCCTGGGCGATCCCCAGCAACCACAATGCAGAAACCCCCAGGAGGCCGTAGCAACGAGTCAACAGGCCCCGCTGGCAACCCGCCCCTCCAGAGTGGATCCGGCCATGGACACCAAGCCCCGAGGTCATACCACCCCGTTCGACAGAGCCAGGGCACCCAGGCCCCCACAGGCAGCCACCAGGGCCGGCCCGCACACACCCCACCACCCAGCCCCAGCTGCTGAGAGCCGCCAATGCACCGGCGGCAGGGGGGCCCACCACCGGAGGGGAGCATGACCCACCAAATGGGGGGCCAAAACTGGTCCAAGAGAGGGGGGCCACCCAAAACCCAACCTGAGACAAACAGGCACACAGAGACAGCCCAACAGAGTCTCTGTTGGGCCGTCCATGCGCCCCACCTGCCCAACAGTGACCTCAAGCCAGCCCCAGGCCGAGGGCCAGAGCAGGAGGGAGCAGCAGCCGAGTAAGGCCGGCCCAGCGCACCAATACATCCCTAAAGCCCCACACCACAGGCCCGGAGAAGCCCCGGCATGCCACCCATGCACCCCCAGCTCAACACCCAGCCCCCCAACCAAAGAAGCCACCAAACTCCAGCAGCGATAATCAGCCAGGAGTGCCTGAACAGCCGCAGCCAGTGCACCACAATGACTGGGAGCGCACCCCCACCCCCACAAAAGGACCGACCAGTCCACCACAGCAACACCCACAATGAGAGCACCCCATGCAAGGGAGGGCACATGCCTAACACGCCCAGACACCCCCGGGCCAGCAGTGCAGAGCCACCCGAGCAAAAGCCCCCCCCCACAGCCCAGAACCCCAGCCAAGCACCAGACTGCAGCCACAGCCAGGCAGGAAGACACCCAGGCTTAGTCCACCCATCCCCCCCTCCCCCATGGCAGAGGCCCCAAAGCCCACCAGCGCACGAGGGCCCCCAGGCCAGGGCCGGGTGTTGGCGCATGTACCGGCCCAAGACCCTGACAACATACCCGCCAAGACCCGAGACCCCCGGATTAAGCCAGGACCCCAGCCCGGGAGCAACACTCCCCCAGAACCCCGAACCCGCAACCACCCCAAACCCACCCAGGAGCAGCCAGGCCACGAGGTCAGCAACCTGCGCCTGCCGGCACAGACCGCCCAGAGGCCTGCATGCGACCAGCAGAGGTCAACGTCCAGAACCACCAAAGCCATCTCCCCAGTTGAGCGCCATTGCCCCGGGCCCACAACCCCCCCATGCCCCCAGCCCCCATTCCCACCCACATCAACCACAATGCCCCACGGGACGAAATCAAAGGGGTTTACCCACCTCCACCATGGGTTGAAGCCAATCAAAGAAGCCCAGAGATATTGTTCTGATGTGGAGGTACAGGCTATCTCAAGATTGATGTAATCTAACAAAAGGTCTTTATACTGTTTAATACTAAGAGTATTTTTATTTTTCCAATTTATGAGTATAGTTTTTTTTTTTTGCTATACATAAAGCAGTAAAAATCATGTGAATTGACTTTGTCTCCAAGGTGACATCATCTAAGTGGCCCAATAAGCAAACTGACGGAGAGAGTGGAATATTACATCTCAGACACTTTGATAAGTCTTCACATATCCGGCACCAAAACCTCTGAACAGGTGGACAGAACCAAAATGCTTGGATGTGATTGTCAGGAATATTGTCTGTACACTGTGAGCAAACATTAGATGATGCAAAACTCATCTTGAACATCCGTTGACCTGTATAGTGTACTCTATGAAGGATTTTGCATTGTAGTAATTGTAAATTGGGGTTTTTAATCATCTTAAAAGTTCTCAGACAGATCTGAGACCAGAAGTTTTGGTCAAAGTTGACTGACAAGTCTGTCTCCCATTTTACAATGGGAAGAGATATAGATTCATCTATTTTAATGAGTGTCCGGTAAACCTTAGATAGTAATTTGGGAGGGTTAAGATGTAGGAATTCTAATATACTTGTTGGTATTTCAATTCTAGTGTTATTAAGGTTAAATTTATTTTTTGTCCATCCATCCATCCATTTTCTTTTCCCGCTTATTCCATTTCGGGTCACGGGGGTCGCTGGTGCCCATGTCCAGCAATCACTGTGCGAGGGGCGGGGTACACCCTGGACGGGTCGCAAGTCCATCACAGGGCCACATAGAGACAAACGAGACAAACAACCATTCACTCTCTCACTCATACCTAGGGACAATTTAGAGTTACCAATCAGCCTAACATGCATGTTTTTGGACTGTGGGAGGAAACCGGAGTACCCGGAGAAAACCCACGCATGCACGGAGAGAACATGCAAACTCCACCCAGAAAGGCCCCTGGACCGGGGTTTGAACCAGGGACCTGCTCGCTGAGAGGCAGCAGCTCTACCAGTTGCGCCACCGTGCTGCTTTATTTTTTGTTATAGATTTAATTTGTTGATATTCTAAAAATTTATTCTTATCAATCCCATATTGTGTTATTAATCTGTTAAATGGGATGTAGTCCACTTCTTCATATATATGTTCCAAATATTCAATTCCTTTACACCTCCAACCTGGGAAGTTTATCATCTTATTCTGTTGTAGGATGTCAGGGTTGTTCCAGATGGGTGTACGTTTACATGGGATTAGTGAAGACTCTGTCATTTTAAGAAACTCCCACCAAGCTGTCAGAGAGGAGCTGATATTGATGCTTTTAAAGCATTCCTGTCGTTTTATGTTTGAGCTAATGAATGGAAGGTCCGAGATCATTATATTATTGCAAAGTGTCTGTTCTACGTCTAGCCAGGGCTCATCAAGGGGTGTGTGTTTTATCCATCTTGAGATGTATTCTAGCCTGTTGGCTAGAAAATAATAATAGAAGTTGGGTAGCTCTAGTCCTCCTTTATCTTTGGTCTTCTGTAGTGTTTTTAGTTTAATACGTGGGGGGTTTATCTTTCCTGTGGCGGTTCTGGGGTGGGGCCAACAAGGGCCAGTGCCCCTGTAACACGGAGCCTGGCCCTACCTGTGGCCCGCCCTCCGAGCAAGAAGCGGAACCAATTCTCATGGCACAACATTCTAGTCGGACCTTTTAGTGCATTGCACCACTGCGAACGGCAGATATCCGTTTAAAAAGAAGAGCGGGAAGTAAGTTACCGACCGTCATCCACGATTACCACTACGAACAATACAAGGTAACAATTCTTGTCAAGAAATGATGTTGGCTATGAATTATAATAGCAGCCTATCAGACCAGGCGTTTATGTTGCATGCTTCTAGCTAACGCTAGTTAACGTACCACAACACACAACCAAGCTAACTTATGTTAAAAAATATTCATAGTTGCTGAAGTGTTGTATTTTCCTCTCCATGCATGTTTGCCTATAGTTCAAAATGAAGAGAAAGAAGGACATTACATCTTATTTCTGCACAAGAAAGACAAATAACAGTGAGGCAGACATTGAGACAGAGACAGATGATGGAGGTGTTGAGAGAGCTGAAGAAAAGCAAGTTGAGAGCCCCACAGAGCCAGAGGACTTGGAAGACACTGGTTTTCAACGAGAGGGCACAGGGACAGAAAGAGAGACAGATGAAGATCCTGAAATTGAGACAGCTGAGACTGAGATACAAGCAGCATGTGAGACACAGACAGAGAATATTTGTGTATCCACAAGCACTGGACCATCAGGTTTGTGATGTATGTGTGTGTGTGCATGTGTGTGTGCGCGCTTTGCAGTTTATATGCAGTGTCCATGCAGATTATATGTTAATTTACATTTATTCTGTTTGGCTTTCTCCACAGACATCAGCAAATGTAAAGAAGATCCAGCGATGCAGCCAGACCTAAAGTTGTTTCCAAGAACCTTGATGGGGGACAGAAGGAGGAGCTTCAAAGCAGCTTGGTATCACATTCACCCCTGGCTTGAATATTCACAACACTTGGACTCTGCGTATTGTTACGCTTGCAGACATTTTAGCCCTCCTAACAGCCCAGACACTGTGTTTGATTCCCCAGTTGGTTTTAAAAACTGGAAGAATGCATCTTACAAAGAGGCGGGGTTTGCATTGCATGCGAGGTCTGAGCGCCATAAACAAGCCATGGTTACATGGAGGGACTATCAGAAAGCTGCAGCAGCTAATGCAACACTGGTCAATGTCTTAAACAAGGAGCACAACAGACAGGTTAAAGAAAATCGTGAATATATAAAAACAATAGGGGAAGTGCTTTTACTTACTGCCACTCAAAATTTAGCTCAAAGAGGGCATAATGAGTCTGCAGACTCAGACAATAAAGGGAACTTCAAGGCAATTTTGGAAACAATTGCTAACCACGACAAAGCTATTAAAAAACGGTTGACTTCCATTCATAATGCAAAGTATTCAAGCAAAATCATTTAGAATGAGGTTCTGGATTGTTTAGCAGACATGGTTCGAACTGAAATTACAGAAGAAGTGAAAAACAGCGAGGTTTTCAGCATCATAGCAGACGAAACAAAAGATGTAAAGAAAAAGGAACAGATCTCTCTTGTACTAAGGTACTACTACAATGGAGCTATCCAGGAAAGTTTTCTACATTTTGAGTCTGCAGAGAAGCTTGATGCAGCAGGGCTTAGTGAGAGAATAATCCACATACTGGAAAAACATTGTCTGGAGTACAAAACAAATCTTGTAGGCCAAGCTTATGATGGTGCCTCTGTTATGAGCGGTAAGCATTCTGGGGTACATGTGAGGATCAAAGAGGATGCAAAATACGCTTTTTACATCCATTGCACTGCCCACTGTCTAAATCTAGTTTTAGTAGATACAGTCAAAGCTGTCCCAGAGGTAGAGGAGTTTTTCTACTTACTAGAAAAACTGTATGTGTTCACATCTGGATCAGCTGTCCATCCTAAATGGCTAGCTCTACAAAGAGAGATGTACGAAGGTGCACCAAGAGAGCTCCAGCGTTTAAGTGACACTCGTTGGGCATGTCGATTTATAGCTCTGCGTAACATCATGGATAGACTGCCTGCCCTTAAGCGACTACTGCAAGAAATTGCCCGAGAACATAATGGTGAAAGATCTGTTCAGGCAAGAGGTCTGCTGGCACAGATAAATCTTGAATTTATAGTGCATCTTGTTACACTCCGTAAAGTGTTTGGAGAAACAAAACTTCTGTCTGATATGCTACAGTCTTCAACACTTGACATTTCAAAAGCTGTGGATTTAGTTGAAGCTTTAGTTCAGACATTGAGAGATTTCAGGCAGGAGTCATTTTTTGATCATGTGTGGGATGAAGTGTTGAATATTTTTGGGCAGTGTGATTCAACACCACCAGCTGCAAAACGCCAAAAAACACTAAGCTCTAAACTCAGCGAGCACTGTATACTGACCACTGTTGGGCAGAGAGAGTCAGAACAAGATAAAGACAGGTTTCGTACAAACTTTTTCTACCCTGTCATTGATCTAATGCTCAGTGAGCTTGAAAGACGATTTTCTAGGAGAAACTGTGATATGATGAACAGCATCCATGCTCTAAATCCCCAAAAAGATGCATTCCTGAAAGAGACTGCTCTGTTTTCATTTGCTCAGTTATATGATTCAAGTATTGATGACCTGGGGCATGAACTACATCAGTTCAGAAGGATTTTAGACAGAAAAATTCAGACTGGGATGCAGAGACCCACTAGTACAGTAGAGCTAGTACAGTTCATCGAGCCATATAAAGAAGTGTTTTTAGAGCTCTACAGACTCTGTAAAATAGCAGTTGCGATCCCAGTGAGTACTGCATCTTGTGAACGGAGTTTTTCTACCTTAAAGCTTGTGAAAACATACCTCAGATCCACCATGAACGATGAGAGACTAAGCAATCTGGGTGTACTGAGCATTGAGTCGAGGAGGGCAAAGGCATTGAATCTTGACTCATTTGTTGATCGGTTTGCCAGAAATCATCAAAATCGCAGAAGACAGTTGCTGTGATAGTAGGGCAGCCAATGTTGTTATATAATTTTGGACTGAGAAACTGAACCAAGACTTCACTTAACAGTTATTTTCATTATCATTTTATTTGCTTATTAATATATTTTCTTCAGTCAATACAAATACTGTCTGGAAAATGTTTTATATTTTTCTCATTTGATTTTTTTTAACCATTTTCTTTGGTTGCAATGGTTAATCACTGCTTTAAAAAAACAAAAGAGTCAAGTAAGATTTCGAATCTGTCTTTTTCTCTGAGATGAACGTGCCCCTCTGACAAAACCTCTGGCCCCAGCTAGGCCCCACCAGTACAACTGGTCTAGAACCGCCACTGTATCTTTCCAGAGAAATTTAGAGATGGAGGAGTCCAGGGATCTAAACCAGTCAGATGATGGTTTATTTGGGATCATTGAGAATAGATAGTTTATTTTAGGCAAAACCATCATTTTTATTGAAGCAATTCTTCCCATGAGAGATATGGGTAGAGATTTCTATCTAGCCAGATCATCCTCAATTTTCTTTAAAAGTGGGATGTGGTTTAGTTTTGTTAAATCTGCCCATCTAGGAGAGACGTTGATACCCAAGTACGTAATATTCCCTGACTGCAGTTGTGTAGTAAGTGAATTGTTGAAAGAGCAATTAATTGGTAGAACTGTGGATTTTATCCAGTTTATAGAGTAATCTGAAACTTTTGAGAAGGAGTTTATCAGTCCAATAACCTGAGAGATGGAGGTTTGTGAATGCCGGAGGAAGAGCAGCACATCATCAGCATATAGACTGATTTTGTGCTCTCTGTTCTTGCATTTTATGCCTTTAATATCTGTAGTTTGCCTGATTGCTGCGGCTAGCGGTTCGATGAAAATAGCAAACAGTGAGGGGGAGAGTGGACATCCCTGCCTGGTTCCCCTTTGCAGAGCAAAACTAGCAGATATTTGATTGTTTGTCCTAATGCATGCTGAAGGAGAACTGTATAATATTTGTAACCAATTTATGAAATAATTTCCAAAACCAAATTTATGTAAGGCTGCAAATAAAAATTTCCAGTTAACTCTATCAAAAGCTTTTTCTGCATCTAGAGAGAATATTGCAGTTTCAATATTTTTACTGTAAGAATAATCTATTAAATTAAATAATCTGCGTGAATTTGTGGCTGAATGTCTCCCTTTTATAAAACCAGTTTGGTCTGGATGTATTATTAGAGGAGTTACCTTTTCTAATCTTTTTGAGAGGGCTTTACAAATTATTTTAAGATCAACATTGATAAGAGATATTGGACGATAACTGGTAGGTAATACAGGATCTTTGCCTGGTTTTAACAGGAGACTAATGTTGGCTGAGTTTATATTTTCTGGAAGTCTGTTATTTTTCTCAGTTTCTTGTAGCATTTTGTGAAATAGTGGTGCCAGGATATTCCAGAATTCTTTATAGAACTCTGCTGGGAATCCATCTGGACCTGGAGCCTTTTTATTGGACATGCTTTTGAGGGCTTCCTGGAGTTCTACTGGTGTCAGTGGTGAATCCAGCTCCATTGTTTGACTATCTGATAGTTTAGGAAGTGTTATTTTATCCAGGAATTCATTAATTTCATTATCTGATGGGTTTATCTGGGGTGAGTATAAAGCTTTATAAAAATCTCTGAAAATGCTGTTAATTCTTTCAGGGTCGTAAACTGTATTCCCAGTCGAGTCTTTAACACCAACTATAGTTGTTTTTTCCTTATTTATTTTGAGCTGTTTAGCTAGAAAGCTACCTGACTTATTGCTCTGTTCAAAATTTTCGATTCTAAGTCGTTGTATTAAGAATTGAGTTTTTTTGTTAATAAGTTCATTTAATTCTAATTTTGCTTTACGCATTTTATCCAGCATTTCTTCATCTTGAGAGGCTTCTAACGATTTAATGGTTTCTTCTAGTTCCTGAATATGTTTATTTTCTTTTTTCTTCTTTTGTGATGAGAATGAAATTATTTTACCTCTCATCACTGCTTTCCCAGCCTCCCAGAGAACAGATGCTGATGTTCCAGGCACGTCAGTGTACTCCAGATAAGAAGCCCACTCTTCTGTAAAATATTTGATAAAATCTACATCTTCAAGCAGTGATGTATTAAATCTCCAGTTTATACTTTTAGGGATTTCTTTTCTGTTTGCTAGATTTAAACAGACAGGAGCATGATCACTGACAGCTATAGGGTGAATCTCAGTGTCTGAGATGTCCGTCAACAACGAGCTGCTGACTAAAAAATAATCCAGACGACAGTAAGAGTGATGGACAGAAGAGAAGAAAGTATACTCTCTACGATTCAGGTGAAGAGATCGCCATGCATCACAAAGTCCATAATCATTCATGTACTGTTTAACTATATTTATGGACTGCCAACTACGCTGAGTTCGTGCTCTACTACATCTGTCTAATTCTTCATTTAGACCAAAGTTGAGGTCACCTCCAAGTATAAGTGAGCAATCCAAGTGATCAGACAGTGCTGAGAAAAAATCATGAAAAAAAGAGGTGTCATCTACATTTGGGGCATATATACTGACAATACACAGCTTATAGTTATTTATATAAAGTTTTATTATTAAATATCTACCCTCTGGATCTGTAACTGTGTCTAGTACTGAAAAATTAACATTTTTGTGTATTAATATAGCCACTCCCCTTTGCCTTGAGTTATAGCAGGCACAAAACACATCAGGAAAGTCAGGTGATTTAAGATCATCTGTAGCTGTCGTAGATTTATGAGTCTCTTATAAAAAGACAACATCTGCCTGTAATCTTTTAAGCTGGTTTAAAATTCCTAATCTTTTTTGTTGAGTACTGGTTCCATTGACATTCCAAGTCACAAACTTTAATGTGCCCATAGTTGTGCATGAGTAGCTAAAGTTGACCAGCGCATGTCACCATAGAGACAAACAGATCCAAATAAAATCACAGTTATTGCTTGAGATTGTGTAGATGTGTAGATGTTTAGAAACACACAGTGATGTTTGAAGTGTAAAGATACAAGAACATTGAGTAGAAGCTGCGTGTGAGAGAAGATATAAAGTTCTCTGGTGTGTGTGTGTGTGTGTGTGTGTGTGTGTGTGTGTGTGTGTGTGTGTGTGTGTGTGTGTGTGTGTGTGTGTGTGTGTGTGTGTGTGTGTGTTTTGGTGTGCTTGTGTGTAAATGTTTGTTGGTAAAGAAGAGAAAAAGACTGATGAAGTGATGTGGTAACAGATAAACGTAAAAGAGAAAATAGTAAAAATAAATAAATAAATAAAAATAAAAAGGAAAAGAGAGGAAAAAACAAACAAACCAAAAAAATAAATAAATAAATAACTAAAATAGCTGTGACAACGTTCACCTCCACCAGTGCAGACACCTTACCGAGCTGTGCTTTACATTTTATTTACAAATGCCAGTTAATTTACCTCCAGTGTTACAGCGTCAAACCAGGACTATTCAACTAAACTGCCCAGGGGGGCACAGTTACTGAGAGCCAAGCGCTCAGGGGTCAGATATCCACTAGTTCTTATCATTAAGTTACTTTGTAACTAAGTGCTCAAATTCAGCGATAATTGGCCGAGGTCGCTTGTTATCAGGCTTCTTACCTCCGAGCCAGTGAACGCGATGGAAAGTGATGTTTTTTACCGTCTCACTTGGGAGTTTCAGCTGATGTTGGATAAACTCACGGATCGTAACTTCAGCGTCCTCCTCTGCTCGTTCTGGGATCCCTGAGAAGACGAGATTGTCTTGCATGCTCCGAGCTTGAATATCCAGGATGGACTATTTCATTTTCCTGTTTTCTCTGGACAGCTGCAACATCTTCTCTGCGAGTTCTTTAACGTTACCCCTCAGAGTTTGGTTCTCTGCAGTGAGCGATGCCACCTGAGCTTGGCTGAACTCCAGAGACTCCCTCAGTGCTTGGAACTCCTTGTGGAGAACCTCCACCAGGGCCAGCCGGGCATCTAAGCTGGTTAGCTTCTTGTCTATAGAGCCCAGGACATCAGTGAAGCTTTTCTCTGGAGAGGTGGACGTGCTGGTTGAGCTCTCTGAACACGTGCATTTAGGAGTTGGTGTGGCCGTGGATGCTGTTTTTTTGTGGTTTGCCCATCACGATGTTGTTAAAACACTCGTCCACGTAACTCTCCAGACTGTCCAAGGTTTCCTTGTCAAGTTTTGGTTTATTGAAACAATATGCAGAGGTTATTAATAACAATATTTATTATGCTTGATTGTAATATATTGGCTTGTTTTACCTGAGTTGAATCATTTGTGTTTAGCAGTATCCTGCCATGTTACTTACATAGCACAGCTCTCACGTGACCTCAGCAGCTCATCACCAGGAGCAGGTGAAGGGAAAAGGGGAAGAGAAATGACAATGATAGAGAATAGAGATATATTGGAGCATGTAGAGGATGGAAATAATCTATTAAATGTTCCTTTTACAAAATCAGAACTAAATGGAGCCCTACAGAAATTTAAGCTAACAACACCTGGGAAAGATCAGATTTGTTATTTAATGGTGAAACATCTTAGTGAATCCTCTAAAGACATTTTATTGGATCTTTATAATAAAGTTTGGGAGAATGGAAAATTACCACAGGGATGGAAAGAAGCAGTGATAATACCAGTACACAAGCCAGGCAAAGATGACACAAACCCAGAACATTACAGACCGATTGCATTAACGTCTAATATATGCAAAATAATGGAGAAAATGATTAATGACAGGTTGATATACTATATACAATCAAAAGGATATATGTCACAATATCAAAGTGGTTTTAGGAGAGGTAGAAACACCATGGATTCAGTTTTAAGTTTGGAATATGAAATCAGAAAGGCCCAAGTTAAAAAAGAGAGTATTGTAGCAGTGTTTTGATATTGAAAAAGCGTATGATATGATGTGGAAAGAAGGTTTATTAATTCAAATTAGAAATATAGGCATTAAAGGATAGATGTACAGATGGATAAAAGATTTTCTTACCAGGAGACAAATACAAGTAAGGATAGGAAACCATTATTCTGAGAAACACATTGTTGAAAACGGAACTCCACAAGGGTGTATAATAAGTCCTTTATTGTTTACAATAATGATAAATGATGTGTTTCAAACTGTAGATACTGGGATGGGTTTTTCTCTTTTTGCTGATGATGGAGCAACATGGAAGAGGGGAAGGACCTTAGAGTTTATTACTAGAAAAATGCAAGAAGCTATTTCTAAAGTTGAAAAATGGTCAAACAAGCGGGGATTTAGATTTTCGGTAGAAAAGACTAAGACAATGTTCTTCACAAGGAAAAAAATTGGAGCTGATATTAAACTAAAGTTATATAACCAAGAACTAGAAAAAGTGAAGCAATTTAAATTTCTTGGGGTCTGGTTTGATGAGAGGATTACATGGAATATACACGTACAGAAAGTTTTAGATGAAAGCAAGAAGGTGTTAAATATCATGAGGTGTTTAACTGGAAGTGACTGGGGGGCAGATAGGAAAGCACTTAAGGCTATATACACAGGATTAATTTGATCAGTACTAGATTATGGAAGCATTGTTTATAATTCAGCTGCAGATACAACTTTACAAAAATTAGACCGTATTCAATATCAAGCATTGAGACTGTGTACAGGTGCAATGAGATCTACCCCAACATCATCACTACTGGTAGAAATGGGAGAAATACCACTCAAAATAAGAAGAGAACAACTAACTCTAAATTACTGGGCTAATCTGAGAGGTCATGGACAGGATCATCCAACACAAGAGACAGTTAAACCTTGCTGGGAAAAAGAAGTAAAATATATCAGAAGTTTTGGGTGGACTGTGAATAAGAAAACAACAGAACTCAAAATAGATCAGATCAATATAATAATAATAATAATAATAATAATAATAATAATAATCATTTTATTTAAAAAGCGCCTTTAATGACACCCAAGGACACTTTACAGTAAGAACAAAGATCAACAGGAATAAATTACATAAAGAATATAAAATACATACAGAATATAAAATACATACAGAATATAAAATACATACAGAATATAAAATACATAAAGAATATAAAATACATACAGCAAAGTTAAGGATAAGCGAGTCTAAAGAGATGTGTTTTCAGAGCAGTCTTGAATAGAGAAAGAGAGGTGGTGTTTCTTAAGTCAGGGGGTAGAGAGTTCCAGAGGTGAGGGCAGAGCAGGTGAAGGTCCTGCTCCCCATGGTGGAGAGGCGGGCAGAGGGTACATGGAGGTGTAGTGAAGAGGAGGATCTGAGAGAGTGAGAGGGGATGGAGATGTGTAGGAGGTCAGATAGGTACAGAGGGGCAAGGTTGTGGATAGCTTTGAAAGTGAGAAGAAGAATTTTGAAGACGATGCGTGATTTAACCGGGAGCCAGTGGAGCTGCTGCAGGACTGGAGTGATGTGGTTATAGGAGGAGGTTTGAGTTATGACACGGGCAGCTGAGTTCTGGACCAATTGTAGCTTCTGGAGAGATTTGTTGGGGAGGCCATAAAGAAGGGAGTTGCAGTAGTCAATCCGAGAAGTCACAAGACTGTGAACAAGGATGGCTGTGGAGCGGGGTGTGAGAGAAGGGCGGAGACGGTTCATATTTCTGAGATGGAAATAGGTAGACTGAGTGACATTGTTGATGTGTGAAGTGAAGGAGAGAGTGGTGTCGAGGATGACACCAAGACTCTTGACCTGAGGCGAGGGGGATAGCAGAGAGTTGTTAAGGGGGATGAGAAGATTTTCTGATTTAGAAAGAGTTTTTGGTACCGACAAGAATGATTTCTGTTTTGTTACTGTTTAGTTGTAGAAAGTTGTTAGAAAACCAGTGATTTAGCTCATTGAGACAGTCGGTGAGGATGGAGGGTGGGTGGGTGGAGTTTGGTTTTGTTGACAGGTAGAGCTGTGTGTCATCAGCATAACAATGAAAATAGACATCAAATTTACGGAAGATGTGACCTAGAGGAAGGAGGTAAATGATGAAGAGGAGGGGTCCGAGGACAGAGCCTTGGGGGACACCCGTGGAGACAGGGGAAGACTGGGAACGAAAGGATTTGAGCTGAATGAATTGAGTGCAGTCAGAGAGATATGATTTGAACCAGTCTAACGGAGTACCTGAGATGCCAGTGGAGGTTAGTCTGTTAAGGAGGATAGAATGACAGATTGTGTCGAAGGCAGAACTTAGATCCAGTAAAATGAGGATCGACAGAAGAGCAGAGTCAGCAGCAAGAAGAAGGTCATTAGTTATTTTTATTAGAGCTGTTTCGGTGCTATGGTGGGGGCGAAAACCAGATTGAAACTCTTCATAAATGTTATTGTTGGATAGGTGAGAGTGAAGTTGACTAGCAACGGCTTTTTCAAGAACTTTGGAAATAAAGGGCAGATTAGAGATTGGACGAAGAATATAAGTCAAACAACTCCATTACCAGTAATACCACCTTGGATACTTCCAGATGCCATGGTAGATTTTACATTATTGGAAAAAAGAAATGAGAATAATGGATTGATTTTAAATTCAAATACGGTACAGAACCATATCGATACATATTATTCAGTATAAGCTCTCCCCACCTCAGCCGTCTGGAGAAGTGCTGAAGAGTCGCAGTCTGGACAGGAAAAACGTGGATCCCATCGTCTTGACAAAGTGGAGACACAGCACCTACGCTCTGGACTCGAATGAAAAGGTCCGACAGCCACATTTCATAAAAATATCACTAAACATGAATTTTAATCTGTCCTTTTTACAAAGTATTTACAGAGCTCTAATGAGATCGACTTTGGACTATGGATGCATAGTGTATGAAGCAGCAGCAAATTCAACACTACAAAAACTAGACAGACTGCCCTCCAGAGCATTATGAGTGTGCAAAGGAGCAATAAAGACGACCTCCATTAATGCACTTCTTATAGAAACTGGTGACACACCATTAGAAATGAGAAGAAAAAAACTTTCATTAACTTACTGGGTGAAACTCAAAGGAAGTAAAGAAGCAAATCCTGCAGCAATGACAACACAGAACTGTTGGGAATATAACAAATATCATAGAAATGGTTTTGGTTGGAAAATAAACAAATTAGCTGGAATATATGGAATAGAAAATAAAGATTTTGCACAGATTAGTCCAAATAGTGCTTTCTCCATGGCTAATTCCAGAAAGTAAAGTAGACACGGAAATTCTTGAAATGAAAAGAGAATGGAACGAAAATGAAATAGGGGTGAAAACCAGTAAATACATTAGAGAGACATATTTTAATTACCTGAAAATGTTTGTAGATGGCTCAAAAAACACAAAGGGGTGGGTAGGAATAGGGGTTTATATTCCAGAGTTTGTATATTTAAAAGAATTTCAGATCAACTCTCAGTATTCACAGCAGAAATGGTGGCAGTCATATTTAGTTTACAGTGGATAGAGGAAGTTAGACCGGACAGGGTGGTGATATGTACCGACTCAAAGGCTGTCATAGAAATCATTCAGTCTAAAGGAAACTACAGGAAGGATCTTCTGCTAGCAATACAGCTCACATTATTCAGGTTACACAGGGGAGGTATGGATGTTCATTTTTGTTGGGTGCCAGCACATGAGGGGGTGGAAGGAAATGAAAGAGCAGATAAACTCGTTAAAAAAGCATTAAAAGGTGAAATAACAGTAAATATTCCATTAGGGAAAGGAGAGGGTAAATCATTAATTAAAGAAAAAGAAATAGAGAAATGTCAGAAAACGTGGAATAAGGACAAGAAAGGAAGATTATATAAAATTCAAAAAGCAGTTAAGATAAATAATTATAGAGTAAGAAGTAGAAGAGAAGAGGTGATAATAATGAGAATGAGGGTAGGACATACACTTCTAAATGATACAATGTACATGATGGGGAAAAGGAATAACAGTCGATGTGAGGAATGTGGGGAAACAGAACGTGTGGAACATGTTCTGATGGAGTGCATCAAATATTCAGAAGAAAGGGAGAGATTGAAAGAAAAAGTCAAAGAGGTAGGGAGAGTATGGAGTTTAGGAGGAATATTAGGAACAGAAAGGGAGAAGGATAAAATAAGTAATGTTGGAAAAGAGTTGTTTATATATTTGCATAACATAAATATTAAAAATAGAATTTAGGGAAAGGAGGCTGTGAGTTACACACTCTTGCTCAGTAGGTGGCGGTATGCACCTGAACGTTGTTTGCAATCCGACAATAAACTAGAAGAAGAAGAAGAAGAATTGTCTGTTTGGTTCAATATGGTGAAGACTGCAGACATAACTAGCCAGAAGACCATCATTGATAACCTCCATAGGATGGGTAAGACACAAAAGTTCATAGCTAAGGAGGCTGGCTGTTCACAGAGTGCTGTGTCCAAGCATATCAATGGAAAGTCTAGTGGAAGGGCAAAATGTGGCAGGAGAAGATGCACCAGCAAAAGAGATGACCGTGGGCTTCAGGGGATCATCAAACAGAGAAGATCCAGAATCTGTCAGAGATCCAGAAAGAGTGGAATGAGGCGGGAGTCACAGCTTCAAAAACCACCACATTCAGACACATCCGGGAGATGGACTACAACTGTTGGGTTCCTCTGTTCTCTTTTCAGATGAAAGTAAAGTGTGTCTTTCATTCTGAAATCAAGGTCCAAGGGTTTGGAGGAAGAAGGGTGAGGAACAGAACCCATACTGCTTGAGGTCCAGTGTGAAATATCCATAGTCAGTCATGATCATCTTCATCTTCCAGCAGGACCTGGCCCCAACCCATGCTGACAGAAGCACCAAAACCTGGTTTGATGCCCATGCCATCACAGTCCTTGACTGGCCAGCCAACTGGACGGACCTAAACCTCATTGAGAATCTATGGGGTCTTCTCAAGAGGAGCATGAGGGGCACCAGACCCAACAACAAAGAAGAGCTGACAGCATCAAGGAAATCTGGGCTTCCATAACTCCCAGTCAATGTCACAGGCTGATCGCCTCAATGCCACGTCACATCGAGGCAGTGATTAAGGCAAAGGGATTCCCAACCAAGTATTGAAGATTGACATATTGTTTTGAAAGAACCATATTTTGATTGATTTGTTGTGATCCTAAATTCTTTCTTTTTTTTCCTGCAAAAACTGAGAAGTAGTGTGGGCTGATGTCTTCACAGTATTCTATTTTATTTTTATTTATTTATGAAATCCTGTTTTCGTGGGTTTCATGAGCTGGAAGCACAAATTATGTAAAAATAAACAAATAAATACTTGAAATAGTTTAAATTGTGAGCCCTGAATCTATCATCTATTAAAGATTAACTTTTTGAATGGAATCATGCAAGTTAAACAACTTTTCCATGATATTCTAATGTTTTGTAAAGGGTCTTGTGAATAGTGAGGTTTGACAAACAAACAGTGGTGAATTATTTAAGTTTTATATATTTTTGCATAAATACAACTTAAAAATAATCAAAGTTTCAGACAAGTTTTAGATGTAGTGAAGGAAAATGAATAAAAAGTTCAGCTTGACTTTTTGCTTACAGGCTGAATGAAATTAATTAAAAACACTGCCTTTGCTCACATAAGAAAGAATGTGAGCTTAATCAAAACCACAGATAAGAAGCAACATTCACTCGCTTTATGCTTAGGTCAACAATATCGCTTAGAAATGCTCAAAATTAATTAGAAACTAGTTTAAACTGGTCCTATTGGAACTGGAATGTACGAAAGGGTCTGAAATTCATTCATTCATTCAACCTTTATTTAGACAGGTTAATCCCATTGAGCCTCGAGGACTCATTTACAAGAGAGATCTGATTTGATTGAAATGAAGCCTGAGGAAGGCAGGAACCTAGCAATTAGTTCAGCCAATACCGAAGGACCCCCTCCCTCACTGTTAAAAGTGTGAACCAATCAAAAAGGGATACACCCTGGAAAAAGGTGGGACTAGAAAGATTTTATAATCCACTGCATGGGCTCTCAGCTTCAGACAATCTTGGGTTTTCGGCTCGCTAGAATCAAGGTGACGTACTCGTTTGTCTCCCGAATGCATTCGGCTTTTAATATTGTACATGTACTCTTTTTAATGGTGTGAAAATAAATGTGTTAACTTTAAGGTGAAGTCTCCTGAAGTGTGCCTCCTCGATCAACGACTCGTGGGGTGAAGGTTACCCCAACAAATTGGGGGCTCGTTTGGGACTGGAGAAAGGTATGACAATTTGACCAACCTGACAGATCGCCCCAGACATCGTGGGGAAAGGCGTGCTACAGAAAAAGAGGTAAGCAGTTGTTTGTAATAACTTCAACAAATTCTGCATATTCGGCCATTAAACTGAATTGAAACCTCTCAATGTCTGTGGAGAACTGTCTGAAAATTTAAAAGGAGACCAAAAAGAGTTTAGCAGCTAAGGATAAGTAAACGTAAAAAGCCTAGAGGTAGCGCTCCACTCGTTTCCTGACAAGGGACAAGAAACGCGGAAGGGTAGTTTTGCTAGCTGAGTTCAAAAACACTTGGGGATTTAGGCCCCATTAAGTTTTTGTTTTGAGGTAGGACTTCAATTAGGGTCAGAGACCCCCCAGTTAAATAAACAAGGTTTTTTGGGTTATAAAGTGGTGGACCTGGACTCGTCTCGTGTGTATGAGTGTGGACGTGAACGTTGACTTAAAAAAAGAAAAGAAGCTTCAAAGAAGCCATTGACCCCCTGTTGAATTAAAACTGAAGGTAACCAAGAGTTGCCTCTGGGACACCCCATGAATTGTCATTCAACATGGTCAAAAGCCTTGACTTCTGCTGAATTAAAACTGAAGGTAACCAAGTGTTATCTCTGGGACGCCCCACGAAGTGTCATTTAACACAGTCGAGCAATATAAAGTCAATGGAGTGAAAGGAATTCATGAAATAAACATGAACAGGGCCTTGAGTGTGAAAATGGACGCCATTTTTGAACATGAAATGAATGAGAATGGATGAGGTCCACCAATGAGTATAAATGAGCAGTATAAAACAATAAAAGACCACAAAGCATATGTTCTAGCCGCCATAGTGTGGGGTTTTGGTTTGGTCTGTTTCCACATGTTTCCTGCACTCAGTGTTTTCCCTTGTGTTCAGCCCCTGTCTCACCTGTGTCTAATGTTAATCACTGCAGGTGTCTGTCATTGTCCTAATCATACCATACCATTCCATACCAATTTATTTATAGAGCACTTAAAACAGCAACAAGGCCAACCAAAGTGCTGTACAAAAGAAAACAAACATGCACAGCGGACAGGAAAACATAAAATAGAAATACAGATACAAATAGCAGCAGAAGCTAACTAAAATGGCCAACAGAGTAGAGTACAGACCGGACCAAAACAAATCACAACGTGTTAAAGGCAAGCGAATAGAAGTGGGTCTTCAAGCGAGACTTAAAGACTGAGAGTGTGGGAGCCTGCCGTACACTCAGTGGCAACTCATTCCACAGTTGTGGACCTGCAACAGAGAAAGCCCTGTCACCTCTGAGCTTACGACGGGTTTCTGGGACTGAGAGAAGCATCTGGTCTGCTGACCTCAGAGAGCGCGGTGGGACATATGGCTGCAGAAGATCAGTGAGATAGGATGGGGCGGAACTGTTCAGTGATTTAAAAACGTACATGAGAATTTTGAATTGGATCCGAAGGTGAATAGGTAGCCAGTGCAGGGAGGCCAAAACTGGCATGATGTGCTCTCTATAGCCTGTACCAGTTAAAAATCGGGCTGCAGCATTTTGGACCAGTTGTAGACGAGCAATGGAGGACTGACTGATTCCAAACAGAAGTGAATTGCAGTAATCAAGCCTAGATGTTATGAAGGCGTGGATCACTGTCTCAAGGTTCTTTTTAGAGAGTATAGGCTTCAGCTTAGACAGCCGTCTCAGCTGAAAAAAACAGGATTTGACCATCATGTTTACGTGACTGTTGAGTTTTAAGGATGGGTCCATTATCACCCCCAATCAGTGTGTGTGTGTATATATTCAGTTCACTGGTGTCTTGTCTTTGTCTCGGGATTATCCTTCCATGGTGTCGTGTTCAGTCTTTTGTCCTGTCAGCCCTGATCTGCCTGTTTCCAGTTTAGTGAGTAGCTGCCCTGTCAGCGTTTTGATTTTGTTTTGTTTAATAAATATATTTTTATTATCCCTCGAGCGTCCTCGTCATCCTCCTGCACGTGGGTTCAAACACTCCTGACGGCCAAACATGACAATCCCGAGACCAAACTGAACCCAGCGGGAGGATGATAACCTTGTTCGAGTTTTTGGCCCATGAGGCGGATAAAACTGCCCAAAGAGACAGAGAAAAGGAGGAGAGAAAAAAGAATCCGTTTTGGGGGACCCGCCTGGCCATTAAACCCGGGTCCTCAGCCTCTCTGTCTCACTCCTCATCTGTTTTTCATGGTGCTGCAACCCGCCGCCCACCTCCTCCTTGTTCTCCTCCTGTCTGTTCCGTACGAGTGTCTGAGAGTGGGGGGCGAACTGCTGGTCCTCCCCTAATCCAGCGCATGGAGGAGAGAGCTTCGCAGGCGAGGGGGAAGCCCAGCCCTCGGTCGCCGGTTGAACGGCGGAAGATTTCGCTGGGGGGAGGTACCCGTGTCCACGAGAGGAGCGGTCTGGCTCTGGCTCGCTGGAGGAGCGAGGGGGAGGTTCGCTGGGGGGAGAGGAACCCATGCCCACACTTGGCGGAGGAGCAGTCCAGCCCTCCCTCACTGGAGGAGCTGGAACGGTGGCAGGCTTCTCTGGTGGCGATGTATCTTGGTCCGCCCAGCCGCGAGGTGGTCCAGGTGGACACTCCTCCATCTCTTGCTGCAGCTCCTTCTCCGCCACCTGCTGCAGCAGCCCGTATCTCATCTCCTGCAGCTGCAGCCCCGATCCCTGGCTCCCCAGCTGCAGTCCTGTCTCTGGTCCCCGTTCCTCCAGGTGCAGCCCAGCCTCCACCACCTGCTGCTGCAGCCCCACCTCCTTCCTTTGCTTCGGTGGGGGCTAGTCCCAATACCCAATTCGCTAGTGCTTCAGTGGGGGTAGGACCCGACGCCCCACCACCTTCCTATGTTTCGGTGGGGGCTGGTCCCAATACCCAATTCGCCAGTGCTTCAGTGGGGGTAGGACCCGACGCCCCACCTCCCTCCTATGCTTCGGTGGGGGCTGGTCCCAATACCCAATTCACCAGTGCTTCAGTGGGGGTAGGACCTGATGCCCCACCTCCTTCCTGTGTCTCTGTGGGGGCTGGTTCTGACACCCCATCTATTGGGATATCTATAATGGTGGGTCCTGATACCTCGTATCGCCCCAAGCCTCCAGTGGGCCCTAAGCCTCCAGTGAGCCCCAAGCCTCCAGTGGGCCCCAAGCCTCCATCACCTGCTGCTGTAGCCCCGTCTCTGGTTCCTGGTTCTCCTGCTGCAGTCCCGTCTCTGGTTCCTGGTTCTCCTGCTGCAGTCCTGTCGCTGGTTCCTGGTTCTCCTGCTGCAATCCCGTCTCTGGTTCCTGGTTCTCCTGCTGCAGCCCCGTCTCTGGTTCCTGGTTCTCCTGCTGCAGCCCCGTTTCCGGTCTCCGTTCTTGGTTCTCCAGCTGCAGCCCCGTCTCTGGTCTCCGTTCTTGGTTCTCCTGCTGTAGTCCTGGTACCCAACTCTCCTGCTGCAGTCCTGACTCCAGCACCTGCTACAGATCTGGTTCCTGACTCGTCTTCAGCTGAGGTCTTCATACCTGGCCCGACCGCAGAAGATCCCAGCCCATCTGAGACCCTCACTCCATACCCATCTGAGGTCTTCGTCCCTGGCCCGACCGCAGAAGATCCCGGCCAGCCTGCGACCTTTGGCTCACGTCTCCTGTCTCGAGGGGGTCCTGGAGGACGCCGCCCACCTGAATGTTGGTCCTATACTGGACGGCCTCCCGGCCGCCCACCTGAACGTTGGTCCTGTACTGGACGGCCCCCTGACCTGCTCTGGCCCGTCGGACAGCCTCCTGGCCGCCCCCTGACCTGCTCTGAGCCAGTGGATGGTCTCCTGACCGTCCACCTTGACTGTGGTTGGGGTTCCTGTTTTTGTGTTTAGCTACCCAGGTTTTCCTGTCGGTTTTTTGTTCTTCTGGTCCTATGTGTTTCTCTATGTTGGTTTGTCCCACCTCCCACCCAAGTTGGATGTAGCTTGTCCTTGGGATGTCTGGAGTCATCCCTTGAGTGGGGGGTACTGTGGGGTTTTGGTTTGGTCTGTTTCCTCATGTTTCCTGCACTCAGTGTTTTCCCTTGTGTTCAGCCCCTGTCTCACCTGTGTCTAATGTTAATCACTGCAGGTGTCTCTCATTGTCCTAATCAGTGTGTGTGTGCATATATTCAGTTCACTGGTGTCTTGTCTTTGTCTCAGGATTATCCTTCCATGGTGTCGTGTTCAGCCTTTTGTCCTGTCAGCCTTGATCTACCTGTTTCCAGTTTAGTGAGTAGCTGCCCTGTCAGCATTTTGATTTTGTTTTGTTTAATAAATATATTTTTATTATCCCTCGAGCATCCTCGTCATCCTCCTGCACGTGGGTTCAAACACTACTGACGGCCGAACATGACACATAGAACAAATACATGCAGGGAAAAAGGGTAAAGTAGAAAAAAAAAAAAAACAGCTCAATCAATTGTTAGACAAAATGATAGAAAATGAAGAGAGAGACCAGAGAACACCATTGACCCGTTTAGCTTGGAAACGGGCTAAGCAAGGCCGGATTAACCATATGGGAAACTGGGCAAGTGCCCAGGGGCCCATGATCTCTAAGGGGCCCAGGGCAGTGAGGGCACAAGCAAAATATCTGGTTATCTCCTGCTTTACTTGGAGCCCTGCGCTGCACAGAGACACTGATGCGCTTCCACTGCATTTGGGCCGTCCCACCTCCTCCCAGCGCCGTCTGCAGCTTTCTGTTTTTTTTTCAATTGAATCCTTGACTGTGCGACCTGTCAATCAACCCAGAAGGTGTGTCAGTAACTGACCAATCGACAACCTCAGTTTGTCCTGAAGGTAAACGCCCCTTACCTGCTGACAAGCTCATCAGTTTTTTTCTTGAGAAACTTCTTGTTTTAATTAAAACATTAAGTTTGTATCTGTTGTGAGATGATTCTAGCAGTTTTGCAGTTTTTTTAATCTACAAAATACTTAATGAAGATAGTATGACTTAAAATTGTTCATAAAACAGGAAGGAGGACTTATTATCTCTCCTCTTCCTACAGTGAATGTGGTACTTTGCTATAAGTACGACTATATTTATGACATCAGAGAAAGCTGAGCTTCAGTTATCCACATAAAGTAAAATGGCATCAGCATCAAAAGAAAGAATGTTAAGTTTGAGATCAATCCAGTTTCTGATGTCTGACCAAAGACTTTGTATTGACATGAAAAAAAAAAATGCTTGAGGGATTCATCTTCTGATTTATAAAAGGCACACAAATCAACCTCAAATTTAAATCTTCTTTGCAGAAACATGGCTACAGGATATATCTTATTTATTATTTTAAAACAATTATCCTTCACTTCAGGAGACTTAGGCCATTTGATAAATTTAGAATGAGCAGAAGTCATTCTGGTTTTATGATTTATATTAGGTTTCTTGAAGGAATCTTTGTTATAATCAGTAAATCCTTTGTCGCAAACATTCAATGATAATCTTATTGCATTTGAAGTCAACTATGTTAGTCATTTAATTTCAATTCAGTTCAATTCAGTTTATTTCTATAGCGCCAAATCACAACAAAGTTGTCTCAGGGCACTTTACAGGAACATTCACATACATAAAAGCCAATTAGTAAAGTTCTCTATCTAAGGAATCCAGCAGACAAGTTGAATCTTGGCTTTGTTGCAATCTCCCATCCTGAGCAAGCACAGTGGAGACAGTGGAAAGAAAAACTCCCTTTTAAAAAGAAGAAACCTCCAGCAGAACCAGGCTCAGGACAAGCAGCCATCTGCTTTGACCAGCTGGTTGAGAGGACAAGAAGGAGAGACAAACGAACACAGAATAGTAGGTCCAAGTATAGGTCCAAGTGTACCTGAAAGACAAAAAAACCCCCCACATGTTAAGGATAGAAAAAAATTACAAATACAAAACAGGTTGAGCAGAATAAGTAAAGACAGTAGCAGAGTGAAACGTGTGGTCAGTTTGTCCTCCAGCAGTCTAAGCGTATAGCAGCATAACTAAGGGACACCACAAGTAAACCTGCAGCCTGAGAGCGAAATTTTAATTTGGGCATCAAATCGTCACCTTTAAATATATAATATTTTTAATTAATTGAGTCAGCTGTTGGTCACGCTACATCTTGTTGTGCCATTAGCTCTAAAATAGTTATTGAATCAAGTGTTTACTTATGTAGGTAAAACTAGATGTTAAACAACAGTTAAAATAGACCAGAATGCAGGAAATGGCATTGACTTTATTCAAAATTTTATGGGGGATGACCCCCAAACCCCCCTATCAGTGTGTCCCCTCCACACACACATTATAAATGCTTCTGACACCAATGGACAACATGTTACTAAACAAGTACACATGGTGTCATGTGGTGTTCAAAGTGCGTTCAACTTAACTCAGTCTTGATGATTTGTGTCAACAAGAGGACATAGTAGCATTTATAGTTCTATGAGCATTTGGAGTTTTATACATAAAAATACACTTGATAGTAGGGATGGGGCCGATCCGATCCAGTATCGGTATCGCTATCGACCTCAGATACCAGCATAATGTACGTATCGGATTTTTCCGATCCACCTGCCAATATTTCCAATCCATGATGCAAGTTGGCTTCAAACTGTAGATGAACATATGCTGTATATATATTCATAAATTAAACGGATTCTTTCATTTTTCTGGACTGGATAATATCGTGCATTGAATAATTAAAAACGTAACGTGAGACGTTAATTATCTTTGACCCATCAAAATGAACGTGGTCATTTATTAACAGAATCAAGTTTAACACATCACACATTTACATTAATTGGCAAAAATTGAAAATAACAACAGCTTATTAATCAGTTTTACAAGGAGGAAACAATACGGCGATTGTTTCCCTGCTTCACCACAGACATTTCTGAAAATATCTGGATTAATTTCTAGCAAAAAGAAGAGCTTAAAGATGGAAAATGAAGTTTATCTTGAGAGAGATGGGTGAGGGAATTTGTCTGTTTTAACCAGAACAGCACGCTCCTTTGGACCAGCTTAACCCAACGGTACACTTTGCAGCTGAAGATCGACTTTTTACCTTTCTGAAGATATGTCAGTTCCGGCGTAAAGTTCCACTTCAAGCCACTTTTCAGCGTCTCCGTAAGGATAGTAGGGAACCGTTCGGAGTCGTGAGATCATCCAGAACAGACTTCATAATTCCTCTGAACTTCTCTTGTTCAGCTTAGTCGCAGATGTCCTGAGCATTCTGCATTCCAGCATTCTGAACTCTGCTGCCCTCGGAACCAACTCACAGCATTCTCTCAGCGTTCTCCTCAGCGTTCTTCCCAGAACTGCCGAGAACTTCTCAGAACTACTGAGCTCTCCAGAACTTCGACTGGAGCTGGAACCTCCCGCAGAACCCCTGTGAACTAGGAAGTGTTGCACCTTTTAAAAAGGGTCACTTCCGGTTCATTTGAGGACTTTCTGATTGGTCGATGGACCAACAGAGGTGTGTTTTTGTGATGTAAGGTGTTATTAAAAAGTCAAGGAAAAAGATTAAGATTGTTTAAGAACAGACAAAAGATATTATGAAGAACTCAGACTTCGTGGAGTCAATTCTCTAGTATCTTGCTGTAAAAGTTAAACATGACATTTCTTTTTCAGTAAACTTGCAGTTGACCGAAACTTGAACTTTGACCAACTTATACAACTTGCTCATTTCAAACAGACGATCAAGACATTGAATCATTACTCTGTAACATATTCCAACTTGATTTCCACTTTGAATGAGGATTAAAAATCGTTATTACCGTTTCACAGTTGATTTAAAAATGAGTAGTTCACTTCAACATTTAAACATTGTTTGAACTAACACAATTTGATTATCAAACATTTGTAAAATAGTAATGATAATCGAAAGTAGTCTTCTTTCACTTGATTAATTCAAGAAAGAAAGTCTCAGGATGGGTCAACCTGTATTTCTGGATTCAAATCAATGAAATGACAGTTTCTGTCCCATAAGGTCCTTAAGGTCAGGATTTGACCTCAGGCCTAGTTCACTACAAAACTACGGAATGGATTTCCTGAACGGCGGTGTGTCTTATGAGCCCAGAGTAATAAGACCTGCCTCACATTCAGGAAATCCATTTCATAGTTTGCAGCCAGCTACAATGTGAGGACTGAGTTAGCAGCACTGTGGCTAACAGCTAACAAACTTTTCATCTAAACATGTCGCTGTGTGGAAGTATTTTACACTAAACACTACAAAACAAGACAGCAACGTGCAATATCTGCAGAGCCATAGCACCACATTAAACCGCGGTAAAGTTAGTTTTACGATGGACATTCGAGTTCTGTGGCTTCAGCGGGGCGCTGCTCTTTACTCAAGCGGAAAGAGGCGACTCGACCCCGGCCAGCCGCATCCAATCTGCCCTGCTCAGTCTGCCCATCTCCGAGGAGGGACAGACTGAGCGCGGCTGCCCCAAATCAGGCTGCCTGCTTCGGATTGAACAAGAAGACATCGCTGAAACCACGGAGCTCAAATGTTTACAAAGACTTCATCATGATTAATGACCAACCACTATCAGTTGTAGAAAACGAAGGATTTCACAACTTGATACTTGCAGCCAAGATATAGTTTACCCTCCAGGAGATATTTATCAGTACAACAATAAACAATCATAAAAAACATATGATTTGAAAATTATATTAAAAACAAAAACAGTTACATTATAAAGTGATGTAAAATACTAAAAACAGGAACATGTCTGTTGGTTTATGCCATGAACTTAGCAGGTGTTTGAAGACATTTAACATTTTATTTAATTTAATTCATTCATTTAAAAGAAACTAAAGAAAATAAAAATCATGAAAAAGAAAACATTGCATGAAGAGTGCAGAAAGAAGAAAAAAATTCTTATATCTGCCCCTTATTTAAAAAAATATAAAATAACTTTAAACAATCACTTAAATTAATCACTTTAATATCCACTTTAAA
>NC_056508.1:348610-350086 GCF_014905685.2 Nematolebias whitei | reverse complement strand
AAGAGTTGAAGGAACTGAACATTTTTTTTTGGTTAATTTTATAGTTTTAACAAAAATTGTGTAAACTTCATTTATATTTCAGAATACTACCTCATGACAAATTAAAACAACAAGTTTGTATTGTTTCTAGGGTATTTTTCAAGGGTATGTTTTACAATAAAATAAGATTGGTAAATTGAAGGTGCATTGTGATCTTGTAACACCTGACACTGTTGCTTATAAAAAAAAAATCGGTATCGGCCAAAATCGGAATCGGCAGTTCAGACTTTCAAAAAATCGGTGATCGGCCTGAAAATTGAAATCGGTGCACCCCTAGTTTCAACACATTGACAGACATAAAATGTTTAATTTAATCAACAAACCCACAAAACTTCATTTGTTGATCATTCATTCATTAAGATTGCTTTTGTTGCAAATGTCCACCTCCACCAGACATGTGCAGTCTGACCTCAACACCTCTTTTCATCCCCCGAACTTGACACCTTCCTGCACACCAAATTCTTTATTCCTCCTGACAGCTTAGTAGCAATCTCCTGACTCTTCTCTACACTTCTTAGCCCCTGGGCCAGATTAACACTTCGCTGTACCCTGGGCAACAATCTTCAAGGGCCCATCAAGACCCCAGAATCACTATAATCTGGCAAAATACAGAATTCATTACAGAATATACAGTAAATATACTTAAAATTCTAACTATCAAGTAGGGATGCACCGATCCACTTTTTTTGTTTACTTCCGATCCGATCCCGATACCTAAGTCTGAATATCGGCCGATACCGATCCAGTTCCGATATCATGATCATCATTAATTTTATATGAGGCTGTAATAATCTCCTCTCAAGTACAATTTGTACAAATACAGGTCCTTCTCAAAAAATGAGCATATTGTGATAAAGGTCATTATTTTCCATAATGTAATGATAAAAATTAAACTTTCATATATTTCAGATTCATTGCACACCAACTGAAATATTTCAGGTCTTTAATTGTTTTAATACTGATGATTATGGCATACAGCTCATGAAAACCCAAAATGCCTGTCTCAAAAAATTAGCATATCATGAAAAGGTTCTCTAAACAAGCTATTAACCTAACCATCTGAATCAACGACGTAACTCTAAACACCTGCAAAAGATTCCTGAGGCTTTTAAAAACTCCCAGCCTTGTTCATTACTCAAAACCGCAATCATGGGTAAGACTGCCGACCTGACTGCTGTCCAGAAGGCCATCATTGACACCCTCAAGCAAGAGGGTAAGACACAGAAAGAAATTGCTGAACGAATAGGCTGTTCCCAGTGTGCTGTATCAAGGCACCTCAGTGGGAAGTCTGTGGGAAGGGAAAAGTGTGGCAGAAAACGCTGCACAACGAGAAGAGGTGACCGGACCCTGAGGAGGATTGTGGAGAAGGGCCGATTCCAGACCTTGGGGGACCTGCAGAAGCAGTGGACTGAGTCTGGAGTAGAAACATCCAGAGCC
>NC_056508.1:344535-348510 GCF_014905685.2 Nematolebias whitei | reverse complement strand
GCTTTACACGAATTGCAAATTGCGATCTTTGGCTCATTTTCTTTTACAGCGTAGAACTTCCAAACCGACGACATGGCTGCTCCGAGTGACCTGTGTGTGAGCTCTCACAGTGGAGCAAAAGGGGACAGCAGCTGATTTTCAGAACTTTCCGGAGGCAGCTACGATCGGTGGATAAAATCGGCTTCTCATTTAAAGATCGGCCGATCGCCGATCTCCCCAAATTAAGGAAATCGGGGCCGATCGATCGGCCGGCCGATTTATCGGTGCACCCCTAGTTGAAACAATCAAATCTTATGATGTTTTTTGTAATCAAAAGTTCCTTTATAATCTATTTTGTGATCAAATAAGTATTCATTAAGTGATTGTAAATTTGATCAGGATTTCACTTTTAATTGTTAAGGCAAGTGATTTTAGAAGAAGGGTTTTTGTGAGTTTATATGTTTTAGTAAGTATATTTTTTACGTTTAAGATTAAATGTTGAGAGTTGAGAAATAATAAGGGTGGCGGCTGGATACGAGGTTTTTAGGCAAAGCACCTGTCACGAGCTTACAACAGAAGTGGAAGTACGCTGTTTAGACAGCTGAGCGGTTGCATAAAAAACACGCACTAAAAAAAAAAGAGACAAACTTTAGAACTGTTAAAGTCTTCAAAATGGTTGACAAGTTTTCACAATGTTGTTAGATCAGAAACAAGCCAATCAGAAACAAGTGATGACATTAAAAAGACAAGATAGCAGACGATAGTTGGTCAGTCATTTCAGGTAGAGATGGAACATGGGTGTCAAGCTCTGAAGACTTGGATCCGATCTGAAGATTGAAGAGGGAAGATTTTGGCTGCAGAAGAGCTGAAGAAACAACAAAAGATGGAAACTTAAAGCAACGAAGAAACGCTCAGCAGCACATGATCACCTTTCATGAGGACTGACCCCAGATAGCTCTGAACAAGTCTCTGATTGGAATTGATTACATTTGATGACCGTTTTCAACAAAGGCTGTAGGAATTTTTCTCCTTTTTCCTGGAAAACCCATCCAATCATGAGATATGCGACAAGAACCAGCCTTTTAGAACAATTTTACTCTATTTAAAAATTACAGGTTGCATTTTGTGTTTTTTTTCTTGCGAACAGAATGTGACATCACAATAAATGAAGGTATTTGTGAAAAATGGTTTATATTGGACCTAAATAAAGGAAATAGAAATAAAAATGTTTGTGTTTAGTATAAATACAAGATGGTCTTGTAGATGTGCATTTCAGCTGCGAAAAAATCCACAGGAAAATTATCTGGGTCACAATTTTACCAGAACTAATGCAGTGAACTACGCCTCGACCTCAACCTGTCTCTGAAGACCTTCATGGGATAGGAACTGTTATTTCATTGATTTGAATCCAGAAATACAAATTAGCTCATCCAGAGACTGTCTAATTGTATCCTGAAGTAATCAATTGAAAGAACACTCTTCTTTTTATATTATCATTACTATTTTACAATATCTTGATAATCAAAAGTGTGTTTAGTTCATACCATTTCTAAATGTTGAAGTGAACCACTCTTTTTAAATCAACTGTGAAACAGTATTAATGATTTTTAAACCTCATTTAAATTAGAAATCAAGTTAAATGTCTATTTACAAAGTAATTATGCATTTTGATCTTCTGTCTGAATGAGAAGTCAGTGATGTCGGTCGAAAGTCAGAGACAGTCAGAAATCGAGTTATTAGAACGAAGTGTCTTGTTTTAAACCTAGCAGACAGTAAATAACTTCATCTGGCATCTGCGTTTGTCTCACTTCGCCATAACATTTCTCTGTCTGAACTAATCGTTCCTAAACATTCCTACAGCCTCTCTTGACTTTTAATAACCCTCTGACATCACTGAAACACCCCCCTGTTGGTTGTTTCAACCAATCAGGAAGTACCAAGTGACCGGAAGTGAGGACTCTTTAAAAGTCAACACTTCCTGGAACTAGTCAGTCTTCGAGGTCTTCTTAACTCTTCAGTCTTTGACCGGAGTCTTCCTGGAGTCTTTCATGGAGTCTTCTTGGAGTCTTCCACTTCTGAGTAGAATCTCTGACGGAGTCACGGCACCTCGCTGTGAACTCACCTGGGCGTAATGCCTACAACTTTGAAGGGAGCTTGTTCTGTTTACCGGAGTAAACCACATGACTTCTGACAATGACCAGCCACTTTAACCGGAGACGCTGGAAAGGTAGCGTTGAAATGGACCCGGTACCGGAGCTGATTCATCTTCTGCGAAGGTAACGAATCGTCACGCACCGAGTGTACCGGGGGTTTGAGCTGGTGTTCGAAGAAGCGTGCTAATTCTGGTCAACAACATACATCTTCCTCCATCCTTCTTCCTTTAAACTTTTTTATTTTGCCAGTAATCTAGATGCCTTCAGTAATGTTCTATTGTCTTGTTAGTAAAGTGTGCCAAGTTTTTATTAATCAGAACCAGATCAGCAAATCAAGTGTAAATGTTTTGATGTTAAATTTTGATTCTATTAAATAAATGACCGCATTTGTTCTGATGGGTCAAAGATAAAATGGCGTCTCATGTCACTGATTAAACAATCCTCACAGTTAGCTCGGTCACATGGCATTAATTTAACTCGAAAAAGAAAGAATCCGTGGTAATTAAATAATTAATATTCCTTGGGCTTGAACTAGCTTTAAGGATAATTAATTAGTAGTGAAGCTGACCCCCACATTTCACTACATTTGGTGGCCCGTACGGGGATTCTAAAGAGATGAATTATGTGTGACCCAAGATCTATGTTATTGTAAAATAACGTCATGTTGGCATATAAAAAAAGTCAGAGTTTTGGACTTGGTACAAGCTTGATTCACGGCTGTGGTGTTCAGAAAGCTGCAATTATGTCAATGTGTTCATGTAAAGTTGAAATTGTCAATCTGTTTGTGTAACTAAGCTGTAAGCAGTGAGAATAACGCATCCATTCTGTTTGAACCTGTAGCATGAACGGGGGTTCTGCGTGTCTGACCCGGTTCTGTTTACTGGACTCGTTCGAGTCGTGTTTTTGAATGGTGGTACGTTTGTTTGAAGCTGAGCGCCGTCTCAGAAGCTGCTCCGACGCTGATTTGTTACGTTCACAGTAAAATTGTGCAATTTTGAAGCTCTAATGGGCGATAATTTGACCGGACTGTTGATGCTAACTGCTAACTTAAAGCTGTCACGAGCTGTGATTGGTTGAGAACCGCTGTTTGGGTCGTTCTGATTCGCTGAGAAGCTGGTGACATATCCCTGTACGTCCTCTCACTCTGATGTCAGTGCGTAAAGCCCACCCCGATGTGCACGTGTCTGTAAAGTCATGTGACCCCGGAAATGAAGCTCGTTTAAACTGAGTCCTCCTTTGTGTTTAAAAACGCTGAATAAGGCCCTGACACTTGTTCCTAAACTCATGAGTACATGCAGAAAAGGCGTGCCTGTTAAGCGACGCCACGTTGGAAGCTTTAAATCCATCCATAAATGCTGATTTGAACCATGTTTAACCGTTTGCTACATCGTAGCTAACGGCTAACAACCGGATGTCAACAGGACGGTTCACAGGAAGTCGTCAGCGACTCCTACCGGTAAAAGTAAGCTTACACCACCACCTGCTGTTGAAAAGGAGTATAACAGTTTTCCAGAAAGACAGCTGTGCACTCGCCTTTCATTTTAATTTTTTTTCCCCTGTTAATCAGAGCCTGATTTATGCGTTACTGTTTAAATAGCATATCCTGGTAAATTAAACTGCTTAAAGAGATTGATTGATTGATTGATTTTATTGTCAATTCTGCATATGTACAGGACATACATAGAAATTGAAATTGCGTTACACTCCTACTCAAGTTGCAGCAAACAACAACATTAGCAAAAATAAACTAACACAACTAGTTATATAAAAAATATAAAAGTGTACAGCAGCAGGACCTCTGATGCAACGTGCTCAATAGTGACTAACAGGAGACAAAGGGACG
>NC_056508.1:326159-344435 GCF_014905685.2 Nematolebias whitei | reverse complement strand
AGTGTGTGCAGGGTGGCAGAAGTGGGAGAGGGGGCTGACGGGGGGCAGGCAGAGAGTTCAGCATCCTCACGGCCTGATGGACGGAGTTGTTCCACAGTCTGCTGGTCCTAGAACTGAGGCTACGCAGTCTCCGCCCTAATGGCAGCAGGTTGAAGAAGCAGTGTAGCGGGTGGTCAAGATCTCCCACCCAGCAGAGGGCTTTACTTCTGAGGCGAGAGCTGTGGAGGTCCTGAAGGCAGGGGAGAGAGGTGCCAATGATCTTCTCAGCTGTCCTCACGATCCGCTGGAGGGATTTGCGGCAGGATGCTGTGCAGGCCCCGTACCACACAGTGGAGCAGCTCATCAGGATGCTCTTGATGGCCCCCCTGTAGAAGGTTGTCATGATGGGGGTGGGGGCTCTTGCTCTTCTCAGCTTGCGGAGGAAGTAGAGCCGTTGGTGAGCCTTTTTGGCCACTGCTGCTGTGTTGATGGTCCAGGAGAGGTCCTCAGAGATGTGCACACCCAGGAACTTGGTGCTGCTCACCCTTTCCACAACAACACCGTTGATGGATAGTGGAGCATGTTTTGTCTGAGTTCTCCTGAAGTCCACAACAATCTCCTTGGTCTTCTCTGTGTTCAGCAAGAGATTGTTGCGTTTGCACCAGGAGACCAGCCGGCTCACCTCGCTCCTGTAGAGTGACTCATCGTTGTTGCTGATGAGGCCTACCACAGTCGTGTCGTCCGCAAACTTGATGAAGAGGTTGGAGGGGTGTGATGGAGAGCAGTCGTAGGTTAGTAGAGTGAACAGAAGGGGGCTCAGCACACATCCTTGTGGGGCCCCCGTGTTCAGAGTGATGATGCTGGATGTGTTGCTGCCAACCCGTACTGCCTGTGGTCTTCCGGTAAGGAAGTCAAGCAGCCAGTTGCACAGTGATGTGTTCAGACCCAGACTGTCCAGTTTCCAGATGAGTTGTTGTGGAATGATTGTGTTGAATGCAGAACTGAAGTCGATGAAGAGCATTCTGACATAGGTGTCTTTCTTGTCCAAATGTGTGAGGGCTGAATGAAGAGCAGTGGCGACGGCATCATCAGTCGAGCGGTTTGACCGATATGCAAACTGGTAGGGGTCCAGGGAGGGAGGGAGGGAGGACCTAATGTGTTGCATGACTAGTCGCTCGAAGCACTTCATGAGGACGGAAGTGAGTGCAACCGGGCGGTAGTCGTTGAAGCAGGAGGGAGACGTTTTCTTGGGGACAGGGATTATGGTGGTGGTTTTGAAGCACGTGGGGACCACAGCCTGGCTCAGTGAGGTGTTGAAGATGTCAGAGTACACCTCTGCTAATTCGCCAGCGCAGTCCTTCAGCACGCGACCAGGTATGTTGTCGGGACCAGGAGCTTTCCGAGCGTTGATCTTGCTGAATGCTCTCTTCACCTTGTCCGGGGACAGTGTGATCACCTGGTCTCCAGGAGGGGGGGTGGCTTTTTGTGCAGGTGTGCCATTCTGTGCCTCAAACCGAGCGAAGAACCTGTTCAGGTCATTCAGCAGGGAGGGGGTGCTGTCACAGGTCTGTGGAGAGGGTTTGTAGTCTGTAATGGACTGAATTCCCTGCCACAGGCTCCGAGAGTCTCTGCTGTCCTTGAAGTGTTGGGCTATTTTCTTGGAGTGCTGCCTCTTAGCTTTTTTAATGCCTCTGGACAGGTTGGCCCTAGCTGTCTTCAGGCCTGCCTGGTCTCCAGCGGCGAAGGCAGCATTCCTAGCCTTCAGCAGCTTGTGGACCTCTCCTGTCAGCCATGGCTACTGATTAGCACGGATGGTGATGGTCTTCAGGACAGTTACATCATCAATGCACTTTGTGATATAAGCAGAGACAGTTTCTGTGTACTCCTGAATGTCAGTGAAGTTGTTGTGAGTAGCAGCCATTTTAAACACATTCCAGTCCGTGGTGCTAAAACAGTCCTGGAGTGCCTCAGATGAGCCCTCAGGCCACACTCGTATCTGCTTCAGAACTGGTTTGTTGACTTTAACCAGTGGTCTGAATGCTGGCATTAACATCACAGTCAGATGGTCAGAAGCACCAAGGTGGGGGAGGGCCCGGGCTTTGTAAGCTCCTCTCCGTGTGGTGAAGACCTGATCCAGCGTGTTATTGCCTCGTGTTGGAAAGTCTATATGTTTATAAAGTCCAGAAAACACACTCTTTGGTTCTGCATGGTTGAAATCACCAGCCAGGATGAGAAAAGGATCCGGGTGGGCTGTCTGCTGCTCACTGATGTTCTGATATAGTTCGTTCAGCGCTTCGCTCCTGATGTTAGCGGAGCTCGGAGGCAGATAAACAGCAGCTATCAGCACAGCTGAGAACTCCCTCGGTAGATAAAACGGTCTGCACTTTATAATCATCAGTTCCACCACCGGTGAGCAGTACTTGCAGACCACAACAGCGTTGCGACACCAAGCATCACTAATGTAAACACAAAGTCCGCCGCCGCGTGTTTTACCTTCAGTGAGGACTCGGTCCGCTCGGTAGCATGTCCGCCGCTCGAGCTGAACTGCGTGGTCCGGGATGTTGTCTTTAAGCCAAGTTTCCGTGAAAACATAAACACAACAGTCCCTCACGGTCTTCTGAGTTGACTGAAGTAAGCGGATGTCATCCAGTTTGTTGTCCAGAGAGCGTACGTTGGCCAGTATCATGGAGGGGATGGCTGGCTTGTGTGGGCTAGCAGCTAGCCTCGCTCTTATACCTCCACGCTTACCCCTCTTCTGCAGCCTCTCGTTCCGCTTGTGGCGCTTCCATTGTGGGCGCAGCGCAGCGGAGGGGGTCGGTGGTGGAGCCGGAGTTCTGAGCAAGCCGCTAGCACGCAGCCCCTCTCGAAGTTCAGAGCTAAGCTCGAAAAGTGAGCTTTTGCCGACATCAAGCAGCGATTCACGGCTGTATGTGCGCTTCAAGACGTGAGCGCACGACGGAGACGTGCAAAAATACTGCGATTTACAGGAAAAAAACACATGAAAAAGCTGCATTCTCGGGAGAGAGTGTAGCCGCAGCGTGTGCACGCGCCACCATTAAGATCAGGAAGCAAGAGATCAAGAGCGTTTAAAACTACAAGTTGCTATCAGACTTTTTAGAAAAATTGCAGGTTTATTAATTTTAAGTGCATTGGAGTACACTGAAATAGCCTGATTCATCGTATCTGTTAAAAAATAAGCATATTAAGTAGCACTGCCAGAAGGAGGCATTTACTTACAATATTTATGGGGTAAGGCCTGAACAGGGGCCCATTTATTGAAAAGTTGGCTTATAACAGTACTGTTAGTGAGGCCCAGAGCTAAAATAGTGTGTGAATCTCGCTGCTCACTTAAATAAAATATTTACCTGTTAAAAACTCTGTTTGCAACGATTTAACCAGATAGGATTTTGCTGAACAGTGGATAACCATGGCAGATTTAACAGAAGCTGATGTTGCTCCATGTGATGAAAAGGACTGGTTAGAGAGAGCGTTAACGCTGCTAACAGAATCCTTACATCCATATGGTGAACAGGTGGACAGCATGAACTCAACAGAGTTATTGGACGAGCTGAAGGAAGTTGCAGACAGTGTAACTTCCACAGCCATAAAAAAGTCAAGCTATGAACAACTAGCTAAAATAGCACTCCTGCTGAAGGCTAAATTTTATATTGAGGCCAACAGGGCAGAAGACCTTGTAATAAGGTTAAACAGCGAGACAGAGGAGTATCTAAAACTCATGGCACAGTTTAAATTTGATAAGGAGACCTGGGAAAATAAATTGAAACGTGAAGAAGAGCTCTCACAAGCTCAGCTGTTGTCACAAGCAGACTCATATCAGGAGAAGCTACGTGAAGGAGGGATTAAGTACTGTTGGGTTTCATATTTTTATACCTTTTTATATTTCCTATCAAGCATTCAAATGTCATTTTATACAAAGTGTGTGCGTGTCTTTCTTCAAGGGTTTAACCATATTTATAGAAAATGTTTACTAATTCTAACTATTTTACCTTTACATATAATCTCATATTAGCTAAAGATAATTTTACAAGTTCACATTTGATATATTACAAGCAATCAAAACAAGCCAGGGAGCAGGTAAGATACTGACTAACTCGGGAGGGAAGAGTCCTTTGTTCTCTGAGCACATGGTGGCCTGGCCGCTCACACACACACTGATTAACATAAATAAAAGCTAGAACACATTTCTTTAATTTAGACTTAATATAGTTTGACTAAGTAAAATCCCTCAGGTTCTCTCTTAATAATAATTCATGATTAGATGCTCCACAACAGAGTGTTAACAGTCTAAACGCAGACAAGGAAACAAAGCGTTCTATTATGTATCTGCCTTAAAGCAGAGAATCACCAGGTTCTGGGGGCCTTAAACAGACTTATTGATTAACACATACACATAAGGTAGGTAATAATTAATAGTGATTAATTATTCGTGTAGCAATCGTGACACACTAATTACCAATAAAGCAGACACATTAACATGAACAAAGAACCTGATTTTAGAGAGACCAGGGTATCATAAAACTTATCTCTGGAATGCAGTAAGAAAGGGCCTTGAGGGGGCGGGCTAGACCCGTAACCATAGCAACCCCAGAACCAATCAGAAAGCTAGCCTTCTCAAACTTTGATAAAAGCCAGAAATAACACACGCCCAGCGAGCATTTCCGGGAGAGCACAGACCGAGAGGGTTCGTTCTTTTAATGCTCCAATATATGCATATATTTAACAAATGTTAATGTTTGTCTCTGAATATCTGTAACTCCTGTTTGTCAAATAAATCTTTTATACCGAGGGCGAGGTCTCAGCTGTCTTGAACACGACATGACTACCACAACAGATGGTGACCCCCGACGTGCGGGTAGACCTGGCCTAGACTGAATTGGATCGAGGTGGTTTGCGGTGCACACGCAGAGGAAAACTGGGCCCGATAATTTCAGGTAAGCTGGTTACCTGTTTAGACCTTACGGGGTCCGAAGTACTGGCTATTCGGCCGTAAACCAAATTCAAATTCCTCTGTGGTGTGAATGCGGCCATCTCCGGAAATAAAGATGGTTTATTTAAGCTAACTTCCGGTGATTCGTGTTAATTCTGACGAAGTGGGGTACGATATTTAGAGAGTCTAAGCGCCGAACGCTTTCTTTGACGTTTAAGTAGTGTTTTAGTTAGTTTCACGAGTTGGACTCGTGCCGGAGGAAGGTCAGGGACCTGCCAGGGTTCACGTCAGACGTGAACAACATTTCCCTTTTTCAGCGGTGGTGGCGTACAGGCCGTCCCTTTGACGAAAGAGACGGAAATAGAGTCCGGGACTCGTAGCTGCGTGCGCGTCTGCGTTGTGGAGTGTTGACTGCCCACTAAGTGACGCCATTTTAAATTTAGTACAAAGGGAAATGTGAAAGTCTGGGACTTAGGTAGATTTGCCAAATTTCATGTGGTCAGGGACCACATTAGTTTTAGGACGTTGTAATAACTTGTGTTTGTGCCACGTTTTGTATGTTGTGTGAAGGCTTCAAGGCCGGGGGGTTGAGGGAGACAAAACAAAACATGAAAAAAAACAAAAAAAGAAAGAAGAGGGGGGAGTGAGTGAGTCTGTGTGTGGGGGCGAAGCAAAGGGTTAGGTTTTTTTTTTCTGTGTGTCTGTTCAGATAGGTGGTGTGTGGAGCTTCCATATCCTGACCAAAAGGGGGCGCTGTTGTATAAGGCAAGGACAAGTCTGTACTCACTGGGTTTTTTGAAACCACAGACTTGTGAATTGTTTTGTCACAACGGGGGCCAGAAGTGCATGAGAATAAAAAGATTTGAAAGCCTGAGTGTGTGAACGTTGTCATCGGGTGTGGAACTCATAAATGAGAAACATGTGACTCCTGTGGAAAGTCTACAGGATCAATATCAGAGAGTTAGGAGCATAATGGTGAACAATCTAAAAGATAGGGAACAATTTTAAATATGAAATAAGTAAAAATGCGCACAAAATATGGGAATTATCTAAAAAAGAGGCAATTAGCTAAAAACCAGCGGACCAATAGCTAAAACAAGCAGAAATAATCTTAAATTACCAGAAGTAAGTGGGTAGAGCTTGGTTTTCCTGAATTCGGCTGTAAAAGTTGGATTAATTTAAAAGAAAGGTGGAATTAGCTGATATTGGCATGAAACAGCTAAATAGTATCTGAAATGTAAGCAGAAATATGTGAGTCTTCCAAACATTAGCTGAAAGGAGCACAATGTTCAGAAATTAGCAGAAATAAGTCAGTAGAAGTACAAAAACGTTGAAGTAAGCTGAATACAGCTTAAAAGAGGGAGGAAGACATACTCGGATGTAATACATTCCGCGTGAGAAGGAACGAGGTGATGGATGGACAGACTGTCAGACAGGGAGTTGTGGAAAACACCAAGTTAAGACCAAACGTGTGTGAGGTCAGGAATATCAGTAGTCTGATAGGCAAACAAAACCACACTGTTTATTAAGGGTTCATTCACGGGAACAGTGGAGGAGACAGGAGGTGCTTGGAGGTGGTACATCATCAGGCAGGCTAGGAAGCAGCCTGACAGGTGGTCAGATGTTGGACCAGGTAAAACAAGGGTGAGCAGAGAGGAGGTCGTTGGCTGAACATTTTAATGCTCTCATTTTAGGGGTGATCTTGGCAGGAGGAGATCTGAACGCCATTTTCAGTCATTGAACGTTGGGAGAGAAACGTAATACATCATTTAAACTAGGAGAAATGTAATACATCTTTTAAAATAGGAAAAAAAACAGAAAGATATAGAGGCGGCGGACTTAGACAATATGAGGACGCAGTTGATTGAACCACAGCTGTCGGCTGCCAGACAAGAAACAGGGTGATAAGAGAGCAAGGTCGAAAAACAATTGTCTGTTCAATCAGTGTTGAAGGTAAAGGAGGAGGCAGTGACCTCTGGAATAGTTGATCTGCAGCAATGGTTTGAAACTCAAGGCCAGAGGGCCAGAGGGGGACATCCCGTGTACGAGCGGTAATTAACCGAATTTATACGAGAGATGGAGTCAGAGGGAGTCAGCTGGAGGTATTGTTGGAACAGCTCGCTGTGTGGGAAGATGAAGATGGCAGATAGCCACTCACTAAGCGGGCGAGGGACAGAGTTGAATTGACAACAAACGTACTGCACAGACATGCAAAGGTAGAGAGCTGCTGACCGAGAGCTGCTGACATGATGCAGAGAAGGAAGGTAGAAAGGTATCGATGAATCCATCTTCCTTTAAACTTTTATTTTGCCAGTAATCTAGATGCCTTCAGTAATGTTCTGTTGTCTTGTTAGTAAAGCGTGCCAAGTTTTATTAATCAGAACCAGATCAGCAAATCAAGTGTAAATGTTTTGATGTTAAATTTTGATTCTGTTAAATAAATGACCGCATTTATTCTGATGTGTCAAAGATAAAATGGCGTCTCATGTCACTTATTAAACAATCCTCACAGTTAGCTCGGTCACGTGGCAATAATTTAACTCGAAAAAGAAAGAATCCGTTGTAATTAAATAATTAATATTCCTTGGGCTTGAACTAGCTTTAAGGATAATTAATTAGTACTGAGGCTGACCCCCACATTTTACTACACTAATAAATAGACAAGAATTTGACAGCAGAGGGGGGGGTGGCAGGTGTGGCAGGTGAGGCAGCGTGCGGAGATGCAGCAAACGGACCGGTGAAGCTCCCAAGTTCGCCCAGGATAACTGAGGCTGGGCTTCGTGCTGAAGTTAGACCCAACTCTGGAGGGAAGAAAAAGACTCCCATATTAACGCAAAGTGCCACACGGGGAAGGATCGGTCCGGATTTCCTGGAGCGATTTTGGCGGAGATCGCTCCAGGTCTAAAGAAGGAAGCCCCGGGGACAGAGACGCCAACCCGGTGAGACGTTTTCTTATTATTTGTTTTTTGTTTTTGTTTTGAGAGACTGGAGGATCTTATGGAACCAACGAGTTTTTCTTTTCTGAATATTTTTTGAGTGCCTAATTGCCAACTTTTTATTGGGACAATAAGAGAGATCTCTCTTGGGAAATATAAGAACTTGAATTATTTCAGAGACTTTCTCATGATCATGAAGATGTGCTTGTGTAACTGATTATGTTTGAATATTGATTGGAACATCTGATTTTTGTTTGATTAATATATGGAGCCTCGACCAACAGCACCTTGAACTTGACGTGTCCAAGTTTATTTTTTTACTTCTTTTTTTTTATTTCCTCTTTTCATTGTTCTTCATAATGTTTATTTAGGACGGTCCAATGTTATACTCAGTTTCCTAATATTGTCAAAATAGTTAAAAGGACTCTCTTGAGCCTGTACAAGCTCACGTTTAGATTAGAGATTGTTAGAGTGGTGGCCTGTACGGGGAAACTTTTTTTAAAGAGTATTATTAAGCTGAAGTATCAGATTTGACTGTTGTTGTTTGGGGTTTTGTTAAAAATAATTCATTTTGCATTAAGTGTGATAACTAGTAATATTATGGAAGAAACTCCCTCTCAATCTGGAGCTGAGGTATATGGTTCACTGCATGAAGCAGATGGAGTCACAGATTCCCCTTTAGAAAAAGATTTAGCAGGTAGTTGTCCGGGAGGTGATGTTTGGGTAACCCGGAGAAACCCTGTGGGGGAAATAACTTCTTTACTTAGTTCATTATATGCTTCAGATGAGGAAAGTGATGAGGAAGAAGATGATGATTTACCATATTTCTCACATGCAGACCTCTCTAGGCTTAAAAATGACTTGACAAAAGTGGTGGAGAAGGTTAACACTTTGGAGGAAAATTTTCAGGACTCGGTGAGCAGTGCTATAAACCGAGAGCAAAATATAAGAACATATATAGACAAAACTATGGAGGCATTAGAACAGCATATGATTACTACTCTAAAGGAATTTGAGGAAAAGTTAGTTCAGTGTTTACAGTAACGTGATAAGAGGTGGAAGGTAGAGGTGGAAAAATTGAAGCACGCCCATCGATCTACTGCTACCCGACCCCTAATCAATGCTGAACGTACTTTAGATCTGTCTGCTGTCCAAAAGACGTCCTTAATAGCTCCCTCTACTGTACGCCCACCAGCAGTGTTTACCTCCACTTGTCAGAGGTCAACCACATCTCATTCCACCCAACCAGCTACTTGTCTACAAAAGGTCGATCAGTCAAGTTCAAGTTCAGGCTCTGACCCCAATCGACCTGCACCTATCCTTACCGAGGTGTTTCCACCATCCTCCAGTAGGGAGACGTCCACAGTTCCCACACCTGTCCCTTTCATTTCTGGTAGAATACCAGCAGTTTATGCCAAACCTCCCATCCACATGGACTTTCCCACATTTGCGGGGGCACGTGAGGTTGCAGTTGTGTTGAACTTCATCGACCAGTGTGAAACATTCCTGTCAGTGAGATCACTCTCGGACCCTGAATTAATTGGAGCTTTGACTGGTGTCTTAAAAGGGCCTGCTCATAGCTGGTGGTGTGTGGCCAAGAATAAAATCCAGAACTGGATGGAATTTAAGGAAGCATTCTACGCTGCATTTCTTCCTCCAGACTAACTCTCAGAGGTGGACGAAAAACTTCAGGACATGGTTCAGTTACCGGAGCAGTGTTTGAGGGACTTTGCCTTCGACTATCGGGCTTTGTGTTTACGGTGGAAGCTGGATATCTCTGAAGCTGAGCTAGTGAGAAGGATCCTAAACAACTGCAATCCTAAACTGGCTGGTTGCCTCAAAGGAACTGTCACCACGATGGATCAGTTGGTTACAGTTGGGTCCGAAGTGGAAAGAGACTGTGCATGAGCTAAGGCCTATTGGGGGAAGGTTGACCAGCAAAAGTCCAAAGGTAAGGCCCCAGCAAAACCATATCCTAAAGGGAACTTCAAAAGACCAGCAGATGTGGTGTCCGTTGTTCAACGAGGCCAGAGGATAACATCTTCCCTTTTATATGTTCCCATAGAAATCAGAGATAAGAAGTGTAACGCTGTCCTGGATACAGCCTGCACTTTCACACTGATGAGGCATAGCCAGTGGCAGGAAATGACTCGGGCAGATGAACAGTTAAAATGAGCTGATAACCAAAAGTTTGCCCTAGCCAATGGGAAAACCTACAGTGCTTTAGGAAAAACTGCTATTCTGTACTGTTGGCATGGAATGATGTGGGCATTGGACACTTTTTTTGTAGAAGACACTAACCTCACATTTCCCATTATTCTAGGGTTAGACTTTTTGACAAAAAACCTCAACTATTATTAATCTGGGTGATAACACCTATGGAGTCAAAGGCCCTTAGGGGTTATTCATTTTATCCCTTCATGGATTCACTACCAAGTACTTCCTCTGTGGGTCCTGGTCCATCTCATGTGAGTCTGATCGTGGCTCTGCCCATTAAAAACCCAGATAACTTCCCATCAGACTTAAGACCAGCAGTTTTAAATCAATTGCCTGAGATTAACAAACTTCTTCAAACCTGGTGCACGGTGTGCACTGATACTTTAGGTAAAACATCTATGAAAGTGCACAACATTTACACCACAGATGAGTTACCAGTTCGAGCGAGAGCCTACATGGTGTCACCCTTTAAATGGCAGATAATCAAAGACCATATTGAATAAATGCTTCAAGGCGGCATCATAGAGCCCTCTCAATCTTCTTGGGCTTCTCCTGTGGTTCTTGTCCCAAAACCAGATAAGTCGTTCAGGTTTTGTGTGGATTATAGGGCCTTAAATGCTAAAACTAGACAGGATGCCTACCTCATGCCTCTTATTCATGAGCTGCTGGAATCAATGAATGGAGCTTCAGTGTTCAGCACTTTGGATTTGAAATCAGGTTACTGGCAAATGGCCATGGCTGAAGAAAGTAAAGCCAAAACAGCCGTAATAACACCTTTTGGACTGTATCAGTTTAAATGTATGCCTTTTGGACTGAAGAATGCTGGTGCCTCATTTCAGAGACTCATGGAAAGGGTGCTTGGAGACCTGAGAGGGAAAAATTGTTTTGTCTACATAGATGATGTGATCATTTTCTCTCCCACACCAGAACAACATATGAAAGATTTGGAGGCAGTTTTTGCCAAATTACACCAAGCGAACTTGACATTAAATCTGAGAAAATGCAATTTCTTTCAACCAGAACTCAAATTTTTGGGTCATATAGTGTCTGGGAGGGGGGTTTGAGTAGATCCAAGTAAGAGCCTGGCGATCACAAATTACCCGGTACCCACTGATAAGAAATCACTTCAGCGATTCTTAGGGTTGGTAGGCTGGTACCACAAATGTATTTCCCATTTTGCTGACATAGCTGCACCCTTATATCATCTTCTCAAAAAAGCCAGCAAATGGGAATGGTGTCCAGACTGCCAGTGGGCATTTGAACAATTAAAACAGGTCCTAGGAGAGGCCCCCATATTAATGCAACCCAACTTCCAGAATCAGAATCAGAATAAACTTTATTGGCATTGCACCGAGATACAACGCGAATATGTACGTACAGTCGTCCGAAGATGGGCGGAGTGCACGAAGCTGCGGCTAAAATAATCAGCGCGGCCTTCTTATTCTTATTCAGAATAATATTTTGATTAGATAAGAAAAGGAAAGAAAACATGAGAGACAGTATAAAAAAAAGATATCTCACACCGTGTCCTAGACGGGACACAATTTGAGGCATCAAAAAAAACCTACCACAGCAAAGCAACATAAACAGACGTTATACATTTACATATAGGCGGTGAAAACATTGAATTTTTAAGGGAAAGTCATAGCATAGTCCAGAGGCCCCCCTCAGCCATTGTCCAGATAATAGGTGACGTTCATCTTCAGCTCAGTTGAGCTTCTGTTACATGTCTACGACCTTGGGGAAGGGAGGGGTGAGGAAACAGTCAAAGCATCTTTGTTGTTTTCCAAACATTCCAGGTGGAATTGAGATAAGTCTGGCATCAAGGCCACAGTTTGGGTCAGGCAGAACTCGTGAATTGTTGTTTCTGCCTTTAAAGTCTCGCTGGTACATATTCTCTGATGGAAACTCCAAAACAGCCGAATTGTTCCTTTACTCCAAAGTCGAGCTCACAGCTTTCTCCAAGATTATTCCACCATTCATAAGTGCTGCCAGGGAGATCACAGTCGTGATACAGCTGCTCCAATTCCCTGTCACAGCTCCACATTCAGTCCGAGCACTGTCAAGCGTCAACACCTCCACACAAATTTGTAGACAACCAGATTCCACCAACCCAAACAGTAGATTCTAGTCGTCATCATGAATCCAATTTTTCCTCTAGAGTTCAGAGTGTCTTCCTTACCCTGACTCCTGTCGGGAGAAGTTGATTGATTTTGTTGAGAGACCAGCTGATCCTTCCAATTAAGAGGTATGCAGGAAAAAAAAGAGGCTTTTTAAGGGTTCACAGGACAAAAGAGTGCAGTAGGGAAGCAGGTGGGGGGTGGGGGGGGGGCAGAGAGGGAAAACACGTCTGGTTTCACCGTAGAGTAGCAAGAAAAAAACAAACAAAAAAAACCTGCCGTTTGAGATACACACAGATGCCAGTGATATGGGACTTGTACTAGTGCAAATGACACAAGAGGGAGAGAGGGTCATTGCCTTTGCTTCCAGATCCCTGAGGGGTGCGGAGTGTAATTATTCCACCTCAGAGAAAGAGTGCTTAGCTGTAGTGTGGGCTGTTGAAAAGTGGTGGCATTTCATAGAAGGATCTGAGTTCACATTATATACTGACCATGCAGCATTGACTTGGGCCTTTAACTGTCCAAAGGCAACCTCTCGCTTGACCCGGTGGGTGCTTCGGCTACAAAAATACCACTTCAAAGTCCGATATAGAAAAGGGTTGCATAACTTGGTTCCTGATGCGCTGTCGAGCAGGGTGTAAAAACGACTTGGCGTACGTGGCAGCGGCCATATCTAAATATGGGTCAGAGATACCTTTGGCATTGGTGGACATCAAAGGGGCTCAGGAGAAAGATTCCACCCTGCTCAACATGGTCCAGTCATCGGCTGATAAGAACCCCAACAGAATAGGGTTCTGTAAAGTTCAGGATGTTTGGTACAGGAAGTCCTTTGTCACAGACCAAGGAGAAAAGTTTCAGCTGGTTGTACCCAAGTCTATGATAACCCAGTTTCTCAGTTATTTTCATGATCACCCTCTAAGTAAACACTTAGGGAAAATAAAAACATTGTTAAGGATACTGGAAGTAGCCTGGTGGCCCACAGTCAGGAAAGACGTCTGGGCCTATATTAAAACCTGTCTCACCTGCCAAAAGTATAAACCAGACAATCAGAAGCCAGCGGGGCTCATACAGCCTACTACAGTAACCGAAGCATGGGAAAAGATCGGTGTTGACTTGATGGGTCCTCTTCCACATAGCAAGAAGGGAAACAAATACCTGTTGGTAATCTAAAAAAGTTAAATCTGGTCCTCTGGACATTCAAAAAAACAAAACAAAGCAAAACAACAAAAAAATGTAGAAACGTTTCGTCTCTCATCCGAGAGACTTCCTCAATCTGAGCTGCTGTATTCAGCTCTGTCTCTTAAATAGCACCTTCTCAGAGTGGATCAACCAGTTTTGCTGCTGACAACCAAAACCAGCTGATCACATGCTCAAGAAGGACCATCAGGTGTACCTTTATGACCAATCGTTAGAATGATTAACTCTGTCACTTACAATGTTTCCAAATATCTGGTGTCTGTACTCATCCCTTTATTTGGCAGCTCAGAACACCACATACAGAACACCATGGACTTTGTGGATAAAGTGAGGGATGTCATCATGGAGACTGATGAAACAATGGTCTCTTTTGATGTCACATCACTCTTTACATGCATTCCGGTTGATGATGCAGTAGAGGTGGTCAGTTTAAGGTTAAAATCAGACACCACTCTGAGCAGCAGGACCACGCTTTCCACAGAACAACTGTGTCAACTCTTGAAACTGTGCCTGCAGTCAACCTACTTCACATATAGGGAGCAATATTATAGGCAGAATCATGGGTGTGCTATGGGGTCTCCAGTTTCTCCTATTGTTGCCAACCTGTACATGGAGGAGGTAGAAAAGAGAGCCTTGACGTCCTTTTCAGGGACACCACCAAGTCATTGGTTCATGTATGTTGACGACACCTGGGTTAAAATTAAACCTCAGGAAGTCCAACATTTTACTGACCACATCAACTCTGTGGATAAATACATCAAGTTCACATGAGAAGATGAAAAAAATGGCAGGTTGGCTTTCTTGGACTGTGAGGTCTCAGTCTCTGATAGAGGACATTTGCAAACTGAGGTGTACCACAAACCCACCCACACAGACCAGTATTTGCAGTTTGACTCCCATCACCCTTTGGAGCACAAGTTAGGAGTCATCAGGACTCTGTATCACAGCAGACAGTGTCCCCACTAACTCAGGAGCCAGGCAGAAGGAGAAATCCCACACAAAACAGGCTCTAGAGCAATGTGGATATCCTAACTGGGCCTTCCTAAAAGCAGAGAAAAAACCCAAACAGGACTCCAGTCAGCCAACAGGTGAAAAGGAGGAACCCAGACCCAGACCAGTGGTCATTCCATATGTTGAGGGAGTATCAGAGAAACTGAGACGTTTATTTTCTAAACATAACGTCCCAGTGGCTTTTAAACCCCAAAATACATTACGGCAAAGACTGGTTCATCCCAAAGATCCAGTCCCCCGGCACAAACAGAGTAATGTTGTGTATGCTGTTCAGTGTCAGGAGGGCTGTGATCAGTCTTACACCGGGGAAACAAAACAGCCACTGGCCAAAAGGATGGCCCAGCACAGAAGATCAACATCATCAGGCCAGGACTCTGCGGTCTACACTCATCTCCAGGCCAGCGGTCACTCTTTCAAGGATGAAGATGTTCACATCCTGGACAGAGAGGAACGATGGTTTGAGAGAGGAGTAAAGGAGGCCATCTTTGTGAAAAGAAACCGTCCATCGTTAAACAGGGGTGGAGGTCTACGTGTTCAATTGTACCCCTCTGACAATGCTGTGATTGCTAGTATCACTCAGCCCTCTGTGAATAGTAAACAGCCATCAGTGTGCTAATGGTCCATTGTTAGGCTGATGGTCCTTCTTGAGCATGTGATCAGCTGGTTTTGGTTGTCAGCAGCAAAACTGGTTGATCCACTCTGAGAAGGTGCTATTTAAGAGACTGAGCTGAATACAGCACCTCAGACTGAGGAAGTCTCTCGGATGAGAGACGAAACGTTTCTACATTTTTTTGTTGTTTTGCTTTGTTTTTTTTTGAATGTCCAGAGGACCAGATTGTCATTGACTATTTCATTAAGTGGGTAGGAATGTTTCCACTGAAAGACAGCAAAGTTCAAAAAATTTCCAACATCTTAAAGAATGAATTATGTACCCGCTTTGGTGTTCCTCGATTGCTGGTATCAGATTGTGGCCCTCAATTTACAAGCCACGAGATGAAAAACCTCTGTCGCACTTGGGGTGTGATTCAAAAGTTCACCACAAGCTATCATCCCCAAGCCAATCTTACTGAATGGTCAAGTAGAATGATTAAAACAATGATATCCTCCTTTGTGGGAGAACATCATACCAACTGGGATCAATGGATCCAAGAGTTTAGGTTTGCCATCAACGCTGCACAGCATGAGACCACTGGAAAGTCACCAGCTGAGCTTACTCTTGGTCAACCTCTCAAAGGTCCATTAGAGAAGAAGTCTGAGGTCATGCTGTTCCATCCCAGTGGCTCACTCATGAACCATGACATTGACCTTTTCTGTCTAGCCCCGCTAGAGAAACAAAAGGTCACTAATCTGGGGGTGTTAATGGACCCGTCCTTAAAACTCAACAGTCACGTAAACATGATGGTCAAATCCTGTTTTTTATCAGCTGAGACGGCTGTCTAAGCTGAAACCTATACTCTCCAAAAAGAACCTTGAGACAGTGATCCATGCCTTCATAACATCTAGGCTTGATTACTGCAATTCACTTCTGTTTGGAATCAGTCAGTCCTCCATTGCTCGTCTACAACTGGTCCAAAATGCTGCAGCCCGATTTTTAACTGGTACAGGCTATAGAGAGCACATCATGCCAGTTTTGGCCTCCCTGCACTGGCTACCCATTCACCTTCGGATCCAATTCAAAATTCTCATGTACGTTTTTAAATCACTGAACAGTTCCGCCCCATCCTATCTCACTGATCTTCTGCAGCCATATGTCCCACCGCGCTCTCTGAGGTCAGCAGACCAGATGCTTCTCTCAGTCCCAGAAACCCGTCGTAAGCTCAGAGGTGACAGGGCTTTCTCTGTTGCAGGTCCACGACTGTGGAATGAGTTGCCACTGAGTGTCCGGCAGGCTCCCACACTCTCAGTCTTTAAGTCTCGCTTGAAGACCCACTTCTATTCTCTTGCCTTTACCATGTTATGATTTGTTTTGGTCCGGTCTGTTCTCTACTCTGTTGGCCATTTTAGTTAGCTTCGGCTGCTATTTGTATCTGTATTTCTATTTTATGTTTTCCTGTCCGCTGTGCATGTTTGTTTTCTTTTGTACAGCACTTTGGTTGGCCTTGTTGCTGTTTTAAGTGCTCTATAAACAAATTGGTATGGTATGGTATAGAGAAAATCATTGGCCACTCTCCTAGTCCTCAGCAGACACCCTATAGACTTCTGGATAGACACAAAGAAATGACTGAACAGGTTAAGCGGAGAATAGGGTTGAACCAGGCCCGACAAGCTAAGTATTATAATGCCCGTAGGAGAAGTGTACATCTCTTTCCGGGAGACTTATACCCCTTTTCCATTAGTACCGGTACGGGCCGACTCTACCCTACTTGGCCCGGTTCTGAGGCTTTTCCATTAGTACCGGTACTTAGCACCTGTTACTATTTTCAGTACCCTTGACTCTGTGGTTCTAACCGGTACGAAGAGGTACAAAAACGTGACGTCAGAACACTGTCGGTCACTGATTGGTCGGGGGCGGAGTCACTGGATCCTTCAGAAACGTTTCAAAACAATAATCCGCCATTTGCAATTTCTCGGACTGGAGCAGCGGCTGGACTTATTTTAAAGATTTTAAAAACAATACTGAAAACATCTTGGTCTAATGCTGATGTGCTGGCATTTTTTGTGCTTGGTGGCTGACCACATCATTCAGAGCAAGCTGGATGGAGCTCTGCTGGTGTACCCCGATCCTCCCTCCGGAGCCTCAGAGCGCCAGACCGGGCAGGACGTCATCTCCCCGGCTCCAAGTTCCACTGGTCACCGCGGAAGAACCTTTGATGTGCCGACTCGGAGGCTCGGGTTCCGGATACCAGCCTTGTGTGCTCAGAGCTCCACAGGTCACTGTGAAGCTGGAGATGGGGACTCGCAGATGGCCGTTGTGAGACCCCGGCCGCGCGTAATCATGAAGGCTGAATCCCAATCCCACCCAGCAGTCAGGTGGACTGGACAGTCTGGGACGGACGCTGGAAGCGATTTTTAAATAAAATAATATTTTGTTTTTATACAAAAAATGTTTAAAAAAATTGCTGAAGCGATTTAAAAATGATTATTATTTTTTTACACGTAAAATGTTTTTTAAAATCGCTTCCACCGTTCGTCGCAGACCCGTCTCTGTCCGCCTGTCTGCGCGGGTCGAGCCTTCATGATTACGTGCAGCTGGGGTCTTGGAACAGCCTCTGTGAGTCACCAGCTGAGCTGGAGCTGGGAGGATGAGCCTCCCAGCCTCGTCCTCTCCGGAGGAGAGGATCAGTGAGAGCAGCAGAGCGTTGAAGATTAAAAAATAAATAAATTAACGGTGCCAGCTTCATCGTGAAATCCTGTTTTCATTTTAATGACTAACTCAGCTGAAAATCATAAAAAGACACAAAACTATTGCATCTCAGGAATATTTCCCTCAAACATGTTTAAAGAAAAGAGACGACCTTCAGTTCAACTTTATTTTAACCCACAAATGTACAAATCACAAAACAAGAACTTTAAAGCAAAGCTAAAAATAAAATGTATATATGTGAACAAGAAAGGAAACCACACATTTAAAATGAATATTAAAAGTAGACACAATGAGTGCAAATACATCAAATGATGATGAAAACCTGTAAAAATTTAAATGTAATGTTTTTGTAGAATCTGGTTCATCAGAGTTTTAATTTATATACATATATATATTTATATATATAAACATATATAGATAAATATATGTATATATATATATAAATACATATATATGTATATAAATATATATGTGTGTATATATATATGTATGTATATAAATATATATGTGTGTATATATATATATATGTATATAAATATATATGTGTGTATATATATATATATA
>NC_056508.1:319788-326059 GCF_014905685.2 Nematolebias whitei | reverse complement strand
ATATATATATATATATATATATATATATTTATACACACGTACATACACACATACATGCATACATACATACATACAACTTCAAAATAACATAAATTCTCAACCTGTACTGAAAACAGTTTCAGCGTCTCAGCGCCACCAGCTGGTGAGAGGTGGTGACGTCAATTTGAACCCCGCCCACTGGAACCGGTACTGAAAGCATAATGGAAACACAACCTGTACCGTACCGAGTACAGTAGAGCCGTGCTGTACCGGCCCGTACCGGTACTAATGGAAAAGGGGCATTAGTCTGGGTCCGGTCCCATCCCCTCTCCAAAGCCACTGACAGATTTTCCTCAAAGCTAGCGCCTAGATGGTCAGGTCCAGCAGTTGTGAGGAAAAAATTAGGTCCTGTGAATTACCAGATACAGTGGACAGACCAGAATAGAAAAATGGATACAGTTAATATGGTGAATTTAAAACCCTATTATGGAGTTAAGATCCAGGTGCCTCCGGCGAGGTGTGTGTGTGTGGGGGGGGGGGGGGGATCTGTGACATCACAATAAATGAAGGTATTTGTGGAAAAATGGTTTATCTTGGACCTAAATAAAGGAAATAGAAATAAAAATGTTTGTGTTTAGTATAAATACAAGATGGTCTTGTAGATGTGCATTTCAGCCTCGAAAGAAGCCACAGGAAAATTATCTGGCTCACAATTTTACCGGAACTAATAAATAGACAAGAATTTGACAGCAGAGAGGTATGTGGCAGATGAGGCAGTGTGCGGAGATGCAGCAAACGGACCGGTGAAGCTCCCAAGTTCGCCCAGGATAACTGAAGCTGGGCTTCGTGCTGAAGTTAGACCCAACTCTGGAGGGAAGAAAAAGACTCCCATATTAACGCAAAGTGCCACACGGGGAAGGATCGGTCCGGATTTCCTGGAGCGATTTTGGCGGAGATCGCTCCAGGTCTAAAGAAGGAAACCCCGGGACATAGACGCCAACCCGGTGAGACATTTCCTTATTATTTGTTTTTTTGTTTTTGTTTTGAGAGACTGAAGGATCTTATGGGCCCAACTAGTTTTATTTTCTGAATATTTTTTGAGTGCCTAATTGCCAACTTTTTATTGGGACAATAAGAGAGCTCTCTCTTGGGAAATATAAGAACTTAAATTATTTCGGAGACTTTATCATGATCATGAAGATGTGCTTGTGTAACTGATTATGTTTGAATATTGATTGGAACAGCTGATTTTTGTTTGATTAATATATCAAGCCTCGACCAACAGCACCTTGAATTTGACGTGTCCAAGTTTATTTTTTACTTGTTTTCTTTATTTCCTCTTTTCATTGTTCTTCCTAATTCCTTCCTAATTAGTAACTCTTTGAGGCATCCGGTGAATTCCCAAAACCCAAGGGGAGTAACAAAAGCAGTCTTAGCTTTATCCATTTCATTCATTTCTATTTGATAACCAGATTTTAGGTCAAGCACAGAAAACCATTTTGATCCTCTGAGTGCTGTAAATGATTCCTCCAAGTTGGGTAAAGCATATGCATCTTTGACAGTTTGTGCATTGACTACCGTAAACTTAATTTACAAACGAATGTCTCCACTTTTTTTCTTGACAACAACTATGGGTGATGGAAAAAGGTGATTCGGATTCTCTGATAACACCAGCATCCAGAAGTTCACATAAATGTTTACGAACAGCCTCTATGTCTTGTGGGTGAATAGGTCTTGCTTGGTGTTTGAAAGGAGTGTTGTCATGAAGTTTAATGTGATGTTTCACTTTCTTTGTACAGCCAAAATCTAAATCATGATGGGAGAAAACTTCAGATAAGGCATTTAATTTTGTTATGATCCTTTCCTTCCATTCCAATGGTATTGGTGACTCACCAAAGTTGATGTTCAAAGATGCTGTTGATGTTTCCTCAGCAGAAAGGTTAGTCACATGGTGCTCTGAGATAATGCATGCACATAAGCTTCAAGTTCAGCAATGATACTTAAAGCTGGTAAGAGAGTGGCCTGTTTTGTTTCAATGGAGACAGCAACTGGAACCTTGTTGAGTCTGCCAGCTTCAAGTGCAACCAGACAACTACTGACAGTTCTGTTGATGCATTAACTGATGCAGAACCGTTCTGAACCCATATGAGGTGGGTTGGAATGTTGGACAGTTACTGGAGCAAAATTGTTCATAGAGGATTTCAAGAGTATGATATATGGCATAAAGTTTATTCATTTTAAAAATACAAAACAGTTTCATAACTATATAAAAAAATACAAAAGATTTAAAATGAAAGGCAGCAGAAAGAAGAAAAAAATCTTATTATATCTGCCCCTTTTTTCAAACAATTATTTCAATCATAATAATCTTCAAGTAACAGAACAAAATGAATAACTCTTTCTAATTTTTCTAATTCTAATACAAAACACACACTAAGCTACTACATATATATTTTTATAATTGAAAAAATTTGATCTTTTTCTTAAATGTGCACATTGACTTGACATTTTTCACATCACTCTCTAGACCATTCCACAATCCAACTCCTTGGATTGAGGTAGACCTTCCCTTCAGACTAGTTCTGAATTTTGGTTTGACAAATATCTCTATCCCCTTAAGATTATAACAACTTTGTCTTTTAACAACATTTCTTTGGATATTTAACGGTAATGTGTTATTTTGAGCTCTATACATAACTGATAAAATACTATAATCTACCAAATCATGGAACTTCAATAACTTCAGTTGATGAAATAATGTGCTTGATGGGTGACAGTAATGCTTTCTGGTGATGATTCTTACAGCTCTTTTCTGTAAAATAAAAATAGGTTTTGTAAATGTTTTACACGCTTTCCCCCAAACATCAATGCAATAGATTAAATGTGGAACAATGATTGTGTTATACAACATGTACAGAGCTTTATCATTTAATAATTCCCTGACTTTGTATAGTACTGCAATAGATTTAGACATTTTTATTCTTACAGAATTTGTGATTTTTCCATGTTAGCTGTTCATCAATGATTACACCCAAAAATTTCATCTCATTAACTCTACAAATCTCAACACCCTCAATTTTAAATGGATCATCAACAGTTCTCTTTTTGTTACTAAATATCATGTATTAGTTTTATCTAAATTTAATGATAATTTATTAATTTTAAACCAAGTTTGTATTTTATCAAATTCTGTCTTCATCAGTTCCAACATCCGTTTTACATCTTTACCCAAACAAAAAAATGTGGTGTCATCTGCAAAAAGGACACATTTGAGGAATCCTGATACATTCACTAAGTCATTCACATATAAAATAAATAACTTTGGTCCAAGCACAGAGCCTTGAGGAACTCCACACGTGATATTGCAGAGGTCAGATCTTACACCATTTATTTGTACAAACTGTTTCCTATCTTTCAAACAGCTAGATACCCAGTGTGATGCTGGTCCTCTTATACCATATTTATTTAATTTTTCAAGGAGAATAGTGTGGTCAATAGTATCGAATGCTTTTTTTAAATCAACAAAAATACTAACACAATACTGTTTTTGATTGACAGCAGTAGTTATTTGTTCTATTATTTCCATGAGAGCCATTGATGTAGAGTTTTTTGCTCTAAACCCATACTGACTGCTACTTAGAATGTTTTGTTTAGTAATAAATTTATCTAATCTGGTCACAAACAGTTTTTCTAGAATTTTTGAGAACTGTGGTAATAAGGATATTGGTCTATAATTATTGAACACACATTTATCACCATTTTTAAAGAGAGGAACTACCTTAGCTACTTTCATATTGTCTGGAAATATTCCTTTTGAAAATGATAAATTACAAATATATGTAAACGGCTCGATAACATAACTCATTATGTCCTTTACAAACATCATATCCATGTCCACCCAGTCTTTTGATCTCTTATCTGTAAGATTTTTTACTACATTCATTATTTCTTCTTTGTCAGTTCCATTAAGAAAAATACTGTTGTCACAACTTATAACTGAATGATTCACATTATTGTCTACTTTTGGTATTTTAGCTGCAAGGCTTGATCCAACGTTCACAAAATAATGATTAAATCCATTTACAATTTTATTTTCATCATGGATTTCATTGTCATCCTTCAAAAAATATTGTGAAATACCTGTTTTTGCTTTATGACTTTTCAGAACACTATTTATTACTCGCCATGTAGCTTTCATATCACCATTACTTTTATTTAATAAATCACTATAATATTCCTTCTTGTGTTTCCTTATAATCCCTACTAATTTATTTTTATACTTCTTATATTTCTCTTCAGCCTCTTGTGTTCTCAATTTCAAGAAACATGTATACAAATAATTCATTTTTTTATAAGCATTTCTCAACCCGTTCGTCATCCATGGTTGGTCAACAACATTTCTCTTTGTATAATTATTTTGCACACAATTCTTTTCATACAGAGCTCCTAAAATATTCATAAACTCATCATATGATCTGTTCACATCATCAACATACACGTCTTTCCAGTTTTGTTTATTTAAATCATCTTTTAATTTGTCCAATGCTTTTTTGAAGTGTTTATTGTTTTTTTCTTAATTGTAATTTCTTTTGTAATGCTTTGATCATTTTTATAAATCATGAAAACTGGTAAGTGATCACTCAAATCACTTGTTAAAATACCTCCCATCACATCCCTATTTGTTACATTTGTGAAAATATTATCGATTATTGTAGCACTATGAGTTGTAATTCTTGTTGGTTTTGATATTAACGGATAAAGATTTAAACTATACAATGAATTTGTAAATGTACTGATGTTATTTGAATCTGTTTTATTTCCCAGGTCAATATTAAAGTCTCCACACAAAAAATGCTTTTATTAAAACTCTTGTCTAATAGTTGTACAATTTTTCGGTGAATATTTCTATATTTGATCCTGGAGATCGATATACACAACTTATTAATATGTTTTTATCATTCTTGTTTATTATTTCTATTGTTATTATTTCCATGATATTATCAATAATTATTGACATTTCATTCATTCATTTACATTTTTTCATTTTTAACAAATAGAGCCACTCCACCACCTTCCAGTCCAGTGATCACCAAGTTGTCTAGCCTTGTGTATTGTTTCAAGTCGTCTACTTTTTGTTCCAGTTCAGCTATTTTTTTTTTGTCTTTATTACTTATCAGTTCTTTCAATTGTTTCACTTCTTCAAACAAGAGTTCCCACTTAGATGCTAATCTTGTCATTTCAGCACTCATAAAGTTCAAAGATTTTTTTGAACTTCCTCCATATCTTCTGAATTATTTTCCGACTCTTGTTTCCTTGTTTTGTGTTTGCTCAGCATTACTCACGATACTTCTGGATCGTTGGTATCAACTCTCAGAAGCACAGGATCTAGCCACGAGGTTCACAGGCTTATGTTGTTAGCCAAGGCCTAGCGGCAACAACCTGCAGGTCCAACGCGGTCTGTCGGTTCACTCGGCCCAGCAGCTTGCAGGTCCAAACGGCGGCAGACCGGGTCTCCGCTGCAACAGCTCCCAGATCCAACAGCTGCAGCTCGGCTCCCTCGGTTTCAGCGCCTCGCAGGTCCAAACGGCGGCAGACCGGGTCTCTGCTGTAACAACCCCCAAGAGTATTCATGCCAATGAGAACTGAAGTTGGAAATCCGGGTCTCACATCAGGAACGACCACAGCAAGGGTTTCAACTGTAAAATCACTCCCAAGAAAATTGTTTGGAAATGTCATGAGTATTTCAACATAACCAAGGTATGGGACATGCTGACCTGTGGCCCATTCAACATGGAGTACGTTGTTTAGTGAATGAACTGGTTGATTTGAGAGATGCTCATAAAAGAAAGAGACTGGAATTGTGGTGACTTGAGAACCAGTATTGGGCTCATTGTCACATTGTGGCTTAATATGGCCATCCTCTTCATAACGAAAGCAAAACACAGCTTTAGGATTGGAAGTGCTCAATCTTACATCTTTGACAGTCTTTTTTTACATTAGACTTCGAAGTAGAGTTAGCAGCAAAAGATGGCTTGGTGCCAATCTGACTTGCTGTTAAAGCAGTAAGTTGCTGCTGTATTGCTGCCATCTGTTGTGAAAGCTGCTTAGTCATAGTGGTCAGAGCAATACATAAGTTAGTTTCCTGATCAGTATGTGCAAACTGAACCTGAGATGTAACCTTTTGTTTTGTGGTTCCCAAATGCTGTTTCATCCTCAAAGTTTTTGCTGCTTCCCTATACTCTTCATGTAAGAGTAGTTCTTGCTGCAGCTCCAAGATGGCCGCCGATCACCA
>NC_056508.1:308323-319688 GCF_014905685.2 Nematolebias whitei | reverse complement strand
TCTTTATCTGAGTCTTGCGTCGTTTCCGGGTCTCGTACTATCTGGGTGTCCTGAGTCTATGACACTTCAGTTCGAAGTAACAGTAGAAATTCAGCAAATGTAGGTGGTTTGGGTTTTTTCTGTTTAAGTTGGAGTTCTGATATTAGATTGTTGTCCCAACATCCCCTGCAAAACTGGGTCAACAGTCGTGCATCCATATCCTTCTCTAAAACACCTCCTCTCTTTACTGCATGCTGTAACACAACCTGCAGATGTTGTAAATAGACAGAAGGCTTTTCTTCACTGTCCTGTAGGTGTCCATAAACTTAACATATAACTCCTCTCCATCATTAACAGTTCCATGGGCTCAATCAAGTTGTTGCATGTATAATTTTGGCAATGTGTCAGGACTCAGATGTTTCACTATATCACAAGCATGGGGCAGTAAGCTGTCACAAATTAATCTAGTACACTGCAACTGTGATATAGATGGATCTTGGAAAACTAATTCAACACTAGACTGCCATGTGTCATAGTTCATCTCGTGACTTGACCTGGGGGCTTTTCCAGAGAACGCCCTTAGTCGATGGGATGCATGCATATGCAGAGAGCTGTCCCCACTCCTGACAACATGCTCCACAACATACCGTTGCACCTCAGGAGGATTGAGGTCACCAACTGAAATAGATGAAGACTGCTTCTCTTGGCCTTGCACTTCAGCACTGCCAGAGACAGAAGAACTGGATGGAAGAGGAGCTGACAGTGAAGGAGAAGACACAGGAAAAGGGAGTTGAGTTGTGGTATGAACCGGTGGTTGCTGCACTTCAGGCTCCTTTGAATCTGCAGGTTGTTCTTTTTTTGCCTCCACTGGAACTACAGGACAGAACTCTGCAATAGACTGGTGTATCTGGAACATTACTTCTGTGAGGACTTATTCATATTTTTTTCCAGACATCTTGGCAAGTTCCTTTAAATCTGCCGAATAGCTGTTTGTCTTTTTAAACCACCAACCTTTGATGCATAAATCTGAGATAGACTTTCAATATAAAATTTATCACCCACCTCAGAAGTAAATGTATATGGTAATAATGGAGATAAATGGGTTAAAGACAACCCAGAATCATATTCAACAACAAGCATTTGATCAAATTCAGATCTAGGTGAATTTATGGTAGTTTTCCATTTAATATCACCATACTGTTCAAGAAAATCAATGAGTTCTTCACTTGAGTTTTCTGTGGCTTCATCAATCAATACCGCATTAGGGATTTTTAAAGCAAGAGTTTCAAAAATTTCCATTATGGAAATTTAATTGGTGAGTATGAACAAAAAACGTGTGATTTTATGCAACTGTTTTCTATTAATTACTGATCAACCAGCTCCTGGCTTGCTTGCCACTAATGTAGCACTGATTAAGATACTAAAGCTAGATGTTATGTAAACTCGGAAGACTAGGAATGACTACTGGAGCTGATGTCAATAATTAATAAAACAACACAGAATGATTGCAGTACCTTGTATTTGGAAAGATTTAAAGTAAACACCACAAAAAAACTGAACATACATAGAAAAACCCAGAAAATAAATAGAACTATATACACAATACTGCAGTTGGCTTTAAAGGTTGCTGTGCACAAGGTTTGTTGAAAATGCAAAAAACAGTCATAATTTTCCCATCAATAAATTGTACTGGTCAGTACATTTTCCAACTGACACACATTAAACAAAGAGTCTATGATTTTATTTATTCAACTATCCAAAGAAAAATGTCCATGCGCAAGTTGTCCACAACGGAGGAAGGATGAATAATGATGTTTGTGTGTCAGTGTGGGGAGATGGAGGGGAAAAAAGCACAGACTGTAACATCTTTCTACCAGACCAGTATGGAGGGACTGCAGGTTCTTCTGGCTCCCAAATTTCTCTATCTCGCCATCCTTTAAACCCAAAAAGGGTCACCTGACCTGCATTAAATTAAACAGGACTAGTAAAATATACTGCTAGTTAACTAGACTTTTTCCAATGGTTGTGTACACATAATCAGATATATACAGGTCCTTCTAAAAAAATTAGCATATTGTGATAAAGGTCATTATTTTCCATAATGTAATGATAAAAATGAAACTTTCATATATTTCAGATTCATTGCACACCAACTGAAATATTTCAGGTCTTTAATTGTTTTAATACTGATGATTATGGCATACAGCTCATGAAAACCCAAAATGCCTGTCCCAAAAAATTAGCATATTTCATCCCACCAATGAAAGACAAGTGTTTTTAATACAAAAAACGCCAACCTTCAAATAATCATGCTCAGTTATGCACTCAATACTTGGTCGGGAATCCTTTTGCATGAATGAATGCTTCAATGCGGCGTGGCATGGAGGCAATCAGCCTGTGGCACTGCTGAGGTGTTATGGAGGCCCAGGATGCTTCGATAGCGGCCTTAAGCTCATCCAGAGTGTTGGGTCTTGCGTCTCTCAACTTTCTCTTCACAATATCCTACAGGTTCTCTATGGGGTTCAGGTCAGGAGAGTTGGCAGGCCAATTGAGCACAGTAATACAATGGTCAGTAAACCATTTACCAGTGGTTTTGGCACTGTGAGCAGGTGCCAGGTTGTGCTGAAAAATGAAATCTTCATCTCTCTAAAGCTTTTCAGCAGATGGAAGCATAAAGTGCTCCAAAATCTCCTGATAGCTAGCTGCATTGACCCTGCCCTTGATAAAACACAGTGGACCAACACCAGCAGCTGACATGGCACCCCAGACCATCACTGACTGTGGGTGCTTCACACTGGACTTCTGGCATTTTGGCATTTCCTTCTCCCCAGTCTTCCTCCAGACTCTGGCACCTTGATTTCCGAATGACATGCAAAATTTGCTTTCATCCGAAAAAAGTATTTTGGACCACTGAACAACAGTCCAGTGCTGCTTCTCTGTAGCCCAGGTCAGGCGCTTCTGCCGCTGTTTCTGGTTCAAAAGTGGCTTGACCTGGGGAATGCAGCACCTGTAGCCCATTTCCTGCACACGCCTGTGCACGGTGGCTCTGGATGTTTCTACTCCAGACTCAGTCCACTGCTTCCGCAGGTCCCCCAAGGTCTGGAATCGGCCCTTCTCCACAATCCTCCTCAGGGTCCAGTCACCTCTTCTCATTGTGCAGCGTTTTCTGCCACACTTTTCCCTTCCCACAGACTTCCCACTGAGGTGTCTTGATACAGCACTCTGGGAACAGCCTATTCATTCAGTAATTTCTTTCTGTGTCTTACCCTCTTGCTTGAGGGTGTCAATGATGGCCTTCTGGACAGCAGTCAGGTCGGCAGTCTTACCCATGATTGCGGTTTTGAGTAATGAACAAGGCTGAGAGTTTTTAAAAGCCTCAGGAATATTGTGCAGGTGTTTAGAGTTACGTCGTTGATTCAGATGGTGCAAGCGATACGTCTCAGTTTGATGTGTTGTTCTCGTCCGCCCGAATTCGTTTTCTCATTTCCCTGTGAAGGAGTCAGAAACACGTATTGAAAATACAATAGACGCACCTCAAAGTTTGATAAGGTTTAATGAGTATAATAATTAAAGGTCAAAGGAGTCACAGGTTCACAAGCAAAACAGTGGATTAGTAAATGCAGTTCTTATCTTAGCATTTAATCATTGAATGCGCATACAATACGACCTGTAAGGAAGATCCTCGCTCTGCATCGTCTGCTTGATGAAGTGCTGCATGATTTTATAGTCTCAGCAGGACGGTTCCTTTATCACACACACACACACACACACCACGAGTTGCTGTTCTTTTGTGCAACTCTGGTTCTGGCTAATCTTGGGTTGGACCGTTTTTGAGCAATACAAGATGTGTGACTCACCATGTCACACAGTGGAAAACAGGAACAGATTAAACATAAGCCAAACACAAGCCCAACAAGTTTTATCTTACAACAATGGTTAGATTAATAGCTTGTTTAGAGAATCTTTTCATGATATGCAAATTTTTTGGGACAGGCATTTTGGGTTTTGTTGTGTTTTTTCTCTTATTTCTCCACCCGAGCTCTGCTTGTTACCGGTCATCCTGCAGGAGGAGTCAAAACACGCACTCAGAATACGACAAACGCACCTTCAAGTTTACGAATATTTAATAAGCAAAGAAAGTCAGAAAGTCACAAGCATAAACAGTGGATTAGTTAAATGCAGTCATTATTTTAACATATAATTAATTGGATGCGCATCCATTTAATCTATACGATACAACCTTGTTAAGGAGGAATCTGAAATCGACCGTCTCTTTGCTCCATCCTGGCTGGCTGCTTCGAGGAGAAACTGCACTTTTATTTTGTCTAAAAACAGGGCGTTCCTTCACACAGCAAAACTAACTTTTCACCGCGCTCTAAGCCTGCTGTCATGGGATTGGCCAGTTACAATCCAATCAGAAATGTGAGACATCGTGTTACATTATGTAAACAGGAACAGAAATCAATCTGTGGGAGCCTCTTCAAAGTAAAACAGGAAGTGGGTCAATTTCAAAGTAAAACAAGAAGTGGGAGTCAGATTCAACAAGGAACACAATCTTTATTTCACAACAGTTTTCATGAGCTGTATGCCATAATCATCAGTATTAAAACAATTAAAGACCTGAAATATTTCAGTTGGTGTGCAATGAATCTGAAATATATGAACGTTTAATTTTTATCATTACATTATGGAAAATAATGACCTTTATCACAATATGCTAATTTTTTGAGAAGGACTTGTACATGTAGATATCCAAAAATATTAATTTATATAATTGTAGACATTCACAGTTTATCAGTTATTCAAATTACAATCTTACTCAGGTTTAAGTGACATATGAATATTACACAGCATAACCCACAATTCAGTATATGTCTTAAGACCCAACGGAAGCATTTGCATTTAGCTTACAAGTTACACTCAATATATAAGTTCTAAAAAAATGTTGAACCATGTAACAATTACCTACAGATGCCAAAAAATTAATTAGTATTAGCTACAAACACCAGTATGCTAAAAACAAACAAACATTTTATTCACAACTCACCAATTCCATTCACAGTTTAGTGTATGACAAACTTCATGGCTCCAAATTCACTGGTAGTTGAGATCTAAATCATATTTGTATAGTGAGCCTTAAAGTCCATGCAGAAAGAAATGAAACGCGTTGTTTGGAGGTACAAACCTGCAACAGCCTTGTCTCCAGTTCTCCCCTCACACCTGACTGGGGAAAGCTGGGGCAGGCCTATATTACCACTCCAGACAACGTGATTGGCTGAATGGATCAGGTGATTGTGATCACATGACTATCATACTAAACATACTGGTGATGCATCTAAATCAAATGAAGTACTTAAGGGCAGATTTTACCCTGGGTTACACAAGGCACGAGGAACCAGGAGTGGAACCAAAGGGGAACCAAGGCACGGCAGGATCCGAGGGGTGGGACCGAAGGGGAACCAAGGCACGACAGGATCTGAGGAAGCAGGTAATTTGTAAGCACAAGAACAGGTTTTAGGAAGAGATACAAACATAGGCCAGAGACATAGAGTACCATGAATGGCTAATTCTCTGACGATGAGTAGCATCTGACTGCAACCTTAAGTAGTGTAGGACCTCATCAGGTAGAAGGCCGTCAGCTAGTGATGATTAGCGGCCATCTTGGAGAGGGCAGCTGCAGCAGATGGCACTCTCACAGTGTGAGCTCAAAAGTGAGGCTCCATGAAACAAATAATCATTCTGTCAGAACCCTGAGAACAGAATGGGTCGTGAAGAAAGTAGAAACATCACGTAGATAAAAATGAATAATGGAACATGGCGATGACCAGGCAGCCGCCATACAAATATTCTCTACTGTCATCCCTCCATACAGAGCCATGGAGGTTGAAACCCTCTGGTGGAGGATCCAGTCCAGATGAACTGTAAACTTCAGAAATAGCCTCACACAACCAGTGTGAGAGGCGCTGGGTGGATAGAGGACGTCCTGAAGAGCTGTCCCAGTAATGCATGAACATACACTGAAAGCGACGCAGTGCGGCCGTGTGCACCACGTAACATGAAAAATGCGCGCATGGGACAGAAGGAGGTGAGATGTTGCTTCCTCCTCAGAATTATGAGGAAGAGGATAAAACCCATCCAAGGTTATCACTCTCGATCTGAATGAGCTTGTGATGCTTTTCAGAGCAGGGTTAAAATGCAGTACAGCTGAACTGCCGTCAGCTTGAATTCTGAGACATGAGGGAGCAACAGAGAGAGCAGACAAGCACTCACTCTCTTTGCCGACGTTAGAACTAACAGCAGGGCTGTTTTAAATGACAGAAATTTAAGTAAAACCTGATCTAGAAACTCAGAATGAGCTTTGATCAGAGCGTGCAGGACCATCATTAGGTCTCACTGTGAAGCTAGTGGACGTGACACCGGTCTGTATCTCCATACACCTTTCAGGAAACACTTCATCAACAGGTGATTAAGAACTGTTTTGTTACCGAAGCCCTCGTGACAGGAAGAAATAGCTGCAGCATCAGTTTTAATTGTGCTGAACGCCAGATCTCTGTCCATCAGCTGCTACAGAAAGGACAACATGCCACCTAGTGGCCATGAAATGGCCTCCACGCCTTTCTCTGCGCACCAGCGCTGAAAAAACTGTCCACTTGATGTGTGCAGCGTTGTGGTGGAAGCAGATCGTGCAACCTGAACGTACGCACCACATCCTGTGAGAGGCCCATCTTTCCTAAACGGATCTGTTCAGCGGACAGACCCAAAGATGCTGACCTATTTCTGGGTAAATCCTGATCACTCTTCCTGCCTGGAGGAGAGCGCCCCCTCACAGCAGTTTCCACATCTGACCCGATATCAGTCGCTACAGATTTAGGAACCATGGAGCGCATATGCGATCAGGAGCTACGAGGATGACTGACGGTACTTCCTCCTGGACCCAATCCAGGGTCCGTGATATCAGCAGGACTGGAGGAAATGCATAAAGGAGCATTTTTGGCCACGGGCTGTGAGCGAAGGCACCACTCCTAACGGTGGGTCATCTCGTGGGCTGAGTGAGAACCATAATTGACACTGGGCATTCTCCCGTGTGGCGGACAGATCCACTGCTGCTCGGCCCAACCTGCTCCAAAATCCGAGAAATCAGCTTGGGATGGAGGCTCCAGTCTCTGTTGTGTAGATGAACAGATGCTGAGATATATTCATCAATTAAAACGGATTCTTCATTTTTCTGGACTGAATAAAACGTGCATTGAATTTAATGAAATGTAAACGTGAGACGTCATTTATCTTTGACCCATCAAAATGAATGTGGTCATTTATTTTACAGAATCAAAGTTTAACATCAAACATTTACATTAATTTGGCAAAATATGAAAATAACAACATAATCGATCAACTTTACAACCAGGAAAACCATACGGCCATGATTTTCCGTTGCTTCACCACAGACATTTATGAAAACTGTACAATTATGATCAATTATCCACACGGCGGTGGATGAGCACTTTACACAGACATTTCTAAATTATCTGGAAGGATTTCTACTTGAGAGAAGAATTTAAAGATGGAAATGAAGTTAAAGGGAGTAAAAGATGGTGTGTGAGGGGGAGTGTTGACCAGAACCGACACTCTCCATTAGAACCCAGCTTTTCCTCGGTACGCTTTGGTAGGAAACTTGACTCATTACCTTTCTGAAGATAAATCAGCAGATATGGAGGTCCAGTTAACGCTACCAGTCCAGCGTCTCCATAGGATGGCTGTGACTCGTCCGAAGTAGTGACGAGATTCCGTCCGACACCAGCTCACCTCAGCAAGTGGACTTCACATGAGTGGAGTCCTTCAGAAGTTCCACTCAGAGGTGGAGGATGTTATAATCCAAACTCGGGAGAGCCTTATCATGACTGGACTTCTGTTCTCCCAAACGACTTCACAGAACTGCGAACATCTCAGAACTTCTCCGCGCTCCACCGAACTGAGAGAACTAGGAAGTACCGGCAATTTAAAGAGCTCTATTTCCGGTATATTTGAGCGTCCCTGATTGGATAATATCAACCAGACAGGGGTGTGTTTTGTGATGTAAGAGGTTACTAGAAGTCAGAAAACAGCAAGAATTGTTATGGAACAGATTAAACTGTTCTCAGAGACAGAGAGAGTTTTGTTTTGGCGAGTTTTAGAAACAGGTGCCAACTCCTCCGGTGACGTCTGAGAGGATGTAAACAAGACAGTTGTTCCAACACATGTCTGCTTCGACTCCTGACCTTGGAAAACGCACACTTGCTCATTCAAAGACAGAACTCAGAAAATGCATAAAAATCTGTAACAGGCCTTAACATGAATTCTAACTTTGCATGAGGATTAAAAAATCATTACACTGTTTCACAGTTAATAAAATTGATTAGTTCACTGCAACATCTAAAATGGTTTGAACTAAGACACTTTGATTATCAACATTTGTAAAATAGTAATGATAATAAAAAGAGAGTGTTCTTTCACTTGATTTTCAAGAAGGAAAGTCTCAGGATGGGTGAACCTGTATTTCTGGATTCAAATCAATGAAATGACAGTTTCTGTCCCACAAGGTTCTTAAGGTCAAGGGTTTTGACCTTAGGCTTAGTTTTGACATCAGGTTAAGTTCACTACAGTTGTGGGGACCGCCCCTCGACATGATATCCGATCGCTTGTTCAAGAGCGCTGGGAAAGTCCACTGCTCTGATGGAGAGCAGGTTTCTGTGTGGCCAACACAACAGCTGTTTCGCGATGGGTAACAGTTGGGCTGAGCGCATGTCTCCCTGATGGTTTATGTAAACTGTCGTCACATGTTGTCTGTGTGGATCAGAACATGTTGATCCCGCAGCAGGGGCAAAATGCTGAGTCACGTTTCAGATTGTGAAAAACATTCTAGCACATTATGTAAAGCGACATGTGGTTCAGCCACTGTGCTCCCACTGTTTGGGACAGAAACATTCCTCCCAGCTTGACAGGAACGTGTCTGAAAAAACTGAGGCGTGTGATGTAGGCCTGCTGATGGGAACTCCCTCTGACAGAATGAGGGGGTTTCCCCAGTGATTCAAATCGGTTCTCACGGAGGGGGGGCACAAAGATAATCCACCTCTTCTGGTGCACAGAATCTATGCGCAGGCGGGTGAACCATCTCTGAAGGCGTCTCATGTGAAGTAGGCCCAGCGGAACTACGATGTGGTCCGCTGGCATCATCCCAGGAGTTGCATGACAGGCAGAACTGTCACTATGTTGCAGGGTCTGACACGGCGGAGCTGTGTTTGACACAGAGGAGCTGAGCTGATAGAGCTTCAGCTCTCAGCTGTGATAAACGGCTCTCATTGTAGTTGACTTTAGCTCCACTTCCAGATAAACAATCATCAGGGACGGATGAACGAAAGTTTTTCTCAGTTTATAGAAAACCCCAGGTTTAGCAGGTGTAACACTAGCGTTTTGGTCTGTGTTTTGGTACGCCCCCTCCTCCATTACTGGCCCTCTTTCTTGTTGACAGTCGTGTCAAACAGGTTGAAAAAAACAAATCCCATGCTCAATAATCCAGGTATACAATCCAACATTTTTCAGTCAGGTCATCTAGACAGTTTCTTTTTTTTGTGCTGAAACATTTCACCTTTGATCCTGAAGGCTTCATCAGTCAAAGAAACACACAACACAAAACTGATTCTTCCCCCAACAGCTTACTCCAAAGTGGAACAAACCAGTTTTGTTGGTGCTAGATGGTCTCTTTGGTATGCTCCCTCCTCCATTGCTGGCCCTCTTCCTTATTGACAATCGTGTCAAACTGGTTGAAAACAACAAAGTCCATGCTCAAAAATCCAGGTGTACAATCCAAAATTTTTCATTCAGGTCATCAGGACAGTTTGTTTAGTTTCCCCGTTCTAAGACTGATGACAGCCCTCCCTCCCCCTACATCAGCAAAACTAAACAGCCACTGGCCAAAAGGATGGCCCAGCACAGAAGATAAACATCATCAAGGCCAGGACTCTGTGGTCTACACTCATCTCCAGGCCAGCGGTCACTCGTTCAGGGATGAAGATGTTCACATCCTGGATAGAGAGGAATGATGGTTTGAGAGAGGAGTAAAGGAGGCCATCTTTGTGAAATAAAAACATCCATCATTAAACAGGGGTGGAGGCCTCCGTGTTCAACTGTCCCCCTCTTACAATGCTGTTATTGCTAGTATCACTCAACTCCCTGTGAATAATAAACTGCTGGGTGCTAATGATCCATCGTTAGGCTGATGGTCCTTCTTGATCATGTGAGCAGTTGGTTTTGGCTGTTAGTAGCAAACTGGTTGATCCACTCTGAAAAGTTGCTATTTATAAGACTGAGCTGAATACAGCACCTCAGACTGAAGGAGTCTTTCGGATGAAAAACAAAACGTTTCTACATTAAAAAAAAATTTTTTTTTTATTCTTTGTTTTGTTTTTTGAATGTCCAGAGGACCAGACTTAACTTTTTTAGATTTTTCTACTTGGATTATTGAGCATGCATCAGGATGATTGGCACATTCTTTCAGCACCTTCCCAATGATATTGTCTGGGCCGGCTGCTTTGTGAGGGTTAATCCTCCTGAAAGTACTCCTCACTTCGGCTGAGGTCATGCTGAGAAGCTCTTCATCCGGTGCTGAGCTGAGTTTGGTGCCGGGTGTTCTGTTTGGGTTTTCAAAGCATGCGTAGAACTTGTTGAGGGCATCAAGCAGTGATGGGTCTCTAGGGCATTGTTCACTTATGCTTTTATAATCTGTTATATACTTAATGCCCCTCCACATGCTCTGTGGGTCTAGTGAGGTGAATTGACCCTGGATATGTAGCCTTGGTCCTCTTAATACCAGCAACCAGCTCTTTCCTTGTCCTTCTCAGCTCCTGTGAATTTCCAGACCAGAAGGCAGTGTTCCTGGCTTCCAGCAGGGTGCGAACCTCTGCATTCAGCCAAGGCTTTCTGAGCGGGTAACTCTTAACATATCTGATGGTAGTAACATCATCAGTACATTTATTAATGTACCCCAGAACTGAGGATGTGTATTGCTCCAGATCTAGCGATACCCCCCCCCCCCCCCCCGCATTTTCAGCAGCTTTTCCAAATACTTCCAAGCCTGTACATGCAAAACAATCTTTTGTATGGGCCACTATTCTGCATCCAAGATTTAACTTTCTTTGTACCAGTCTGGAGCATCTCAGCATTGGGAGGTAAGCAGGAGCCAGGAAGATTGAGATATGCTGGTGAAGATTCTCAGTCATCCAGGACATGATGAATTCAAAAAGCGTTCAATACAAAAACAACTGGACTTTATTTGTAACAGAAGACGTTTCGCTCCTCATCCAAGTAGCTTTCTCAATTCAAAGAGCAGAGAGTGATAGATACAGGTTATAAG
>NC_056508.1:303713-308223 GCF_014905685.2 Nematolebias whitei | reverse complement strand
TGGTGATCGGCGGCCATCTTGGAGCTGCAGCAAGAACTACTCTTACAGTACCCCCCCCCCCTCAAGAGTCGCCTCCAGGCGACCTGAGGCGCTTCTCGGGGTGGGCCTTGAAGAAGGCAGAGATGAGGCTTGGATCCAGTATGAAAGAACGAGGGATCCAAGATCTTTCTTCAGGACCATATCCCTCCCAGTCAACCAGGTACTGGTAACCACGTCCTCGGCGTCGCACATCCAGGATGGTCCGGACTGTCAAGGCTGGATGGTTGTCGATCAACCGGGCGGGTGGAGGGAGGTCGGCAGGTGGGCACAAAGGACTTTCGGAGACTGGCTTGATCTGAGAGACGTGGAACGTGGGATGAATCCTCATGGAGCTAGGAAGTTGAAGTCTTACTGCAGAGGGGTTGATTATTTTGATGATGGGGAAAGGGCCGATAAACCGGGGAGCCATTTTCCTGGGAGTGTCCCTCAGGTGGATGTCCCTGGTGGAAAGCCATACCCTTTGGCCCACTTGGTAGGATGGTGCAGCAGAACGGTGGCGATCGGCAAACTTTTTGTTTTGGGCAGCAGTGCGTACCAGCGATGCCTTGACCTGGCGCCAGATGTGTCGACAACGGCGGAAGTGATGTTGTACGGAGGGTACTGAGATGTCAGTCTCCTGGCTGGGAAAAAGAGGAGGCATGTATCCAAGAGAGGCTTCAAAAGGTGAAATACCTGTGGCTGTGGATCTATGAGAGTTGTGGGCGTACTCCACCCAAACCAGGTGCCGACTCCAGGCTGAGGGGTTACGTTCTGTGATGCAGCGTAGGGTGGACTCCAGCTCCTGATTACAACGTTCTGCCTGACCGTTGGACTGGGGGTGGTAACCGGAGGTGAGACTGGAGGATGCCCCTAGAGTATTACAAAAACAGCGCCACACTTGAGAGATGAATTGGGGGCCTCGGTCCGACACCACGTCGGAGGGGATACCATGGATCCTAAAAACATGCTGTACAAGAAGTTGAGCCGTCTCTAGGGCGGATGGGAGTTTGGGAAGAGGGATGAAGTGGGCTGCTTTCGAAAATCTATCAATGACTGTTAGAATAATTGTGTTACCTTCCGATGGAGGCAGGCCTGTGACAAAATCTACTGATATGTGAGACCATGGACGGCTGGGTGTAGGCAGGGGTTACAAAAGTCCGGCAGGAGGTTGGTTTCCGGTTTTATTTCGAGCACATGTAGAGCATGCTGTGACAAATTCTTTCACGTCTTGAGTAAGTGTAGGCCACCAGAAGTGAGTTTTAGTTAAAGACAGCATGCGCGAGGTGCCGGGGTGACATGACAGTTTGTTAGTGTGTAACCATTCGAGTACCTTCGACCTCATGGTTGAGGGGACAAAAAGAGTTCCAGGGGGTCCCGTGCCAGGATCAGGTTTAGTCTTATGAGCCTCACGAACCTCTCTTTCAATAGACCAGGTGAGTGCCCCGACAATACAGACTGGAGGAATGATGTTCTCTTCGGTGTCAGGAACTCCTGGAGGGGAAAACTGACGAGAGAGAGCATCAGGTTTGGTGTTCTTAGAACCGGGTCTGAATGTTAAAGTATAATTAAAGCGATTGAAGAATAGTGACCAGCGTGCCTGTCTGGGGGTCAACCGTTTGGCATCTCTTAAATATGTGAGGTTTTTATGATCAGTCCATATCAAAAAAGGAATTTCAGTACCTTCGAGCCAATGGCGCCATTCCTCTAACGCCAACTTAACAGCCAACAGCTCCCGGTTACCCACATCATAGTTTCTTTCTGCTGATGATAGGCGTCGAGAGAAATAGGCGCATGGGTGAACCTTATTGTCTCTGGGTGACCATTGGGACAGAACAGCTCCTACCCCAGTGTCAGATGCGTCCACTTCTAAAATGAATTGATGCTTGGGATCTGGATGGCAAAGGATGGGTGTGGATGAAAAAAGTTCTTTAAGTTTACCGAATGCCGCGTCTGCCTCAGGGGTCCATCTAAATGTCCTGTTGATGGAGGTAAGCTGAGACAGGGGTGCGGCAATGCGACTATAATCCTTTATGAAGCGCCTGTAGAAATTTGCGAAGCCCAGAAAACGTTGCAATTGTCTTCTGGTCTCTGGGACGGGCCACTCCACCACTGCCTTGGTCTTTTCAGGGTCTGTTCTATAATGTCCTTCCCCGAAGATAAAACCCAAAAAGGATACTGAGGGAACATGAAAATCACACTTTTCTCCTTTTACGAACAATTGATTTTCATAAAGTCTCTGTAGTACTGTCCTGACTTGTGCTATGTGTTTGTTCTTGTCGTGGGAGTAAATAAGAATGTCATCTAGGTAGATGAAAACAAAATCTCCAATAAAATCTCTTAGAACATCATTAACTAAGGCCTGAAAAACAGCAGGGGCGTTGGTTAGTCCGAAAGGCATGACCAGGTACTCGAAGTGGCCCAGGGGTGTTCGGAAGGCTGTCTTCCATTCGTCACCATGCTTTATGCGTACTAAATGGTATGCATTCCTTAAATCTAATTTGGTGAAAATGGTGGCAGATTGCAACTGTTCGTGGATGGAATCAATTAAAGGTAGGGGGTATTTATTTTTTACTGTTATATTGTTCAAACCCCGGTAATCAATACAGGGGCGGAGAGTTTTATCTTTCTTTGTGACAAAGAAAAACCCTGCCCCCACAGGAGAGGTGGACGGGCGAATGATCCCGGAGTCGAGAGACTCTTCAATGTATATTTTCATGGAGTCCCTCTCTGGGCCTGAGAGATTATAGAGTCGACTGGAGGGTAGGGGGGCTCCAGGAAGGAGGTCAATGGAGCAGTCGTACAGACGGTGTGGAGGTAGAGATGAGGCTTTCTGCTTGCTGAATACTTGCGCTAAATCATGGTAGTCAGAGGGAATGGCAGACAAATCAATCTCCTCTTTGGTCATGTCAAAACTAGAGGAGTTGGAGATACCAGAGCGAAGACAGTGTTTTAGACACTTGTCGCTCCATCTCTCCACCCTCCCCAATTCCCAATTAATATGTGGATTATGATTTTTTAACCAGGGGTATCCTAAAATTAACTGAGTGTTGGGTGAGTCAAATACAAAGAAATTAATATTTTCATGATGGTTTCCAGACGTTATTAAATGTAGAGCCTCAGTCTTAAAGCGGATCTGGGCCAGGGTCTCACCAGTGACTCCAGCTATGTAAACTGGTTGAATCTCTTGAATGGGTAAAGAAAATTCTTGAACTAGATTTAGGCTTAATAAATTTTGCTCTGCGCCCGAGTCAATTAAAGCAAGGACTGAAAAACGATTCTGATTAACTTGAATAACAGTGGGTAATGATAGTCTCTGTAGAGGAGAGAAAGAAGAAGTGCCCACCAATATTTCTCTTTTTATTGGCGGGCGCCTTCGTTTCCCCGAAACGGGCAGGCAGCAATATAATGTCCATCCCTCCCACAGTAAATACACAAGTTGGCCTCTCTACGTTTTTGTTTTTCATCAGGAGTCAATCGGGTGTGTCCCACCTGCATGGGTTCAGGTTCTGGTAACGCAGGCACAGTTGTCGGAGTGGAGACTGGGAAACTCTGGGATTTGTAGTTTTCAAAATTGAGTTTGTAGTTGCGGGACCCACCTGATGACGGAGAGGAGCCGGAAGTTGCGGCTCTCTGGGAGTTGTAGTCCCGCTCCTTTCTGCGCTCCCGTAGGCGTTCGTCAAGGGATATGGCTAAGTTTATTAATACATCGAAACTTGGTGGCTCGTCTCGTGCGGCAATCTGGTCCTTAATGTAATCAGACAAGGAGTTTAAAAATGTACCTTGTAGGGCTCTTTCGTTCCACCCGGTCTGAGCGGCGAGAATGCGGAACTCGAGGGCGTGTTCAGATACAGGTCGCCAGCCCTGACGTAAACCCAGAAGTCGTTTTTCCGCATTGGGTTCCTGCAATGGTCGGTCGAAAATCCCACGGAACTCGGTGAGCAGAATATCAAAAGAAACTGTATCCAGGTTGTGATGATGTAGAAAAGAAGTTGCCCACCGGAGAGCGTTACCTTTAAGCTGACTGATGAAATACGTAATTTTCGCAGTGTCTGTGGCGTAGAGTTGAGGAGCTCCTTTGAAGGCGAGTTTACATTGAAGGAGAAACCCCTCACAGAGATCAGGGTCCCCGGAGAACAGCTCAGATGGTTTTACGAGTACTTGTTGGTTCGTATGGTTGCTAACGGGGCAAGTACAGACAGGGCTCGGCTCCGGTGGAACAGCTGAAGCTGTAGTGGAAGAAGGTGAAAGTCTTTGATTAATAGAGAAGACCATACCTCCGAGCTCCTGAAGGTTGGACTGGGTCTTTTGTTGCTGGGTCAAGACTTGTTTCAGCATCTCCTCCAGTTGGTTGATTTGTTCTGTTTGAGAAGGGGAGGAAGCTTGATCGCTCCTGGTCTCGTTCTGGGTCTGGTTTGGCTGGAGCATTTCTGTCATAGGCTCAGGATACCCAGATAGTACGAGACCCGGAAACGACGCAAGACTCAGATAAAGA
>NC_056508.1:290336-303613 GCF_014905685.2 Nematolebias whitei | reverse complement strand
ACAGATTGATTTCATTTCCTGTTTACATAATGTAACACGATGTAAACAGGAAATGAAATCAATCTGTGGGAGCCTCTTCAAAGTAAAACAGGAAGTGGGTCAATTTCAGAATAAAATAAGAATTGGGAGTCAGATTCAAAAAGGAACAAAATATTATTCCACAACAATTCCCCCTTTCGACCTCATCTAAAGAGGTCGACATCAAGTGGAAGAATATGCTTCTCTGCGCCGGAGTGGTTGAATCTCAAAATCAGAAAGTTCATATCCTCTGCGCATTAGGAGCTGACGAGCTATCTCAGGGTCACGCTTCTCTAAAGTGGAAGTGATAAGACGTACTGACAGAGATCTCAGGCAGGGAATACAACAACATCCACATGTGATTAAAATAGCTGCAAATACTGCAATGGACATCAACATGGACACAATCATCTGCTTCCAGGGGCCAAACACTTTGAAGAGCCATTCATCAAGAGGATTATCTACACCAGAGTGAGATTTCATCTCATTAGACAACGTTCTCAAACCTTCAAGTGCACGGGTCACTTTTCCATCAGGGGCAGTGTTATTAGGAATGAAACTACAACACAGGTCACCAAACATGCTACACACACCTCCTTTCTCTGCTAAAAGCATATCAAGAGCCATTCTGTTCTGCACAGCCATCAGAGAAGTTGGAGCTAGTTGCTCCGCTAAGCCCTCAACAGCGTCTCTGGTAAGGTTGGACAGACGCATGACATTGTAATGTATGTAATTTATTCGGTCAACATTTTTATTTGGTGTAATTGGGAAATATGCTGAAACAACAGGTAAATTTTCAAAACCTGTCGCAATCTGATCTACTAATTTGTGCTCATCAGGAACTCCCCTAGGGATTCCTATGGCATCAATATAAGTAGTAGAGCCCACAGTGGGGTCAAAATTATGCGTTGAACGTCTCTTCCTACTGGGAGAGATGGAGGTGTCATTTAAAACTTCCAAACGAGGGCCAATCAAGGTTAACAATTCAGCTAAGCGTACTAATGCACACAATCCCACAGAATCCTGAGGGATATGTGTCAGTAAACGTCTACCACCACAATAATAATACAGATCAGCGCGAGCCACCTTACCCACACGGGTGTTGTCAGAGACATTTTGTTGCGTGAAATTACACCATTCATTCTGAATTTGTCCTAAGGCAACTCTTTTATTTGCAGTTGAGGTGTAATTAAAACAGTAATAGTCAAATCGTTCTACCGGAGCAAACGAGCCTAATTTGGTTATATTAGAAATAATTGGGAATAGCTGATCTAATGTAGTGCAATTCTTAGTATATTTTCTCATAGTCAAACTTAACATGCAATGAAATCCCCAAGCGTCCTCTAGGTGTAATGGAGCTGGCTGGGTGTATAAATTTGGTCGAGCTGCAGCACAAGCGACACATTCAGACAAAGAAGCCTGTCTAGCAGCCTCAGCGAGCCAAGCTAACCAAATGTTAGAGTCAGTATAGCCAGTGGACATAGCAATCACATCCACAGGGGTTAAGCTGGTATAGTCAACACTATCAATTCGCATAGGCATTGGGAGCGATGACTCCTGGGTCGGAGGAGGAGTAGGGTCTTGGGCTGGCAACTCTGTAAGAGCAAGTTGTAACACCCGGAAAGGGTCCTTGCCAGTGACATCCGCGGCTACAAGCACATAAATGGGTTCCGTCACCAAGGTGTAGATCATCTCACGCTTTCTGCTGGTTAACTTATTCCAAGTTCGAACATACTCAAAGGACAATAACAAGTGTCTGTTATTTTTTGCCAAGGTGGCATGTGCCCTCCACCAATCTCTGTAATTAGTCAGATGTCCAGACATATCAGGTTTCCATGATCCCGAATACAACGTGACATAATTCCACTCAGGACACCAGAAACATTTGGATGGATTGGGACATGGACAAATATAAAAGGCTGCATTCGCAATACGGTAATCCGTACAATAAAACATGTCACAGATTGGCAGGCTTAGGGTAGTGGTGGTGTCTTTGGGATACTTTACTTTCAGCACCGGAAGGCCATACGCATCTTTCATGACTGTGTGTGGTGTCACACTCCTTCTCACCCTGCCTGTTTCACCAGTCTGCTCACACTCTGGTAAACCGGGAATGATGCAGAAATATTCAAAAGAGAAAATGAGTGACAACACTATGGATGACAAAACACCTATCCCTATCACGACGTGCTTTGGTGACCACCGCATTTTGATCTTGTAAACAGAAACTATACTCAATAAATGAAGATGTCTCGCACAGCGACTTCCACAGCAGACAGCCAGTCAAGCCGTTCCTTTAACACAAAATGAATACAAAATAACACTCTGTTAATATACTGCTTATAATTGATTATAGGTATATCTTTTTTAACGTTACAAACTGAATATACTTATCACTTTCAAGCTAAGTAAATAAATGGATGCACTCTAAATCAAGACTGCAATTAAAAGATAAGAGAAAAATGGTTAGTACACATGTCATACAATATTGTTACAATCACAAGTACTCAGGGCATACCCTGGGGTGCTCAGAGACCGTTCCTCCTATGTCTCTGAGTTTTCTTCATGAAGTGTGAGACTCTAAGATGTCGTGTTTTTGTCGTATCTAGGTGTCTGTACTAAATGTGGATATTCCAGCACCCGGTGACCCACTCAAACAAAGTCCTTCAGGGCCCGCACGCAACTATACCAGGCTGCTTCGGTCTACAAGACATGAATGTCCAGTTTTACGACTTTAGATGGTTTCTGCCAGCTCTCTCGCTCTTCCTGGCTCTGAGGCAGGCGCACACTGGCTCCAGTGGTACCAAACGTCCCCCTTTCCTATGAGGCGGACTGCGTGGGACGTCCTCTCTGTAACCTGATAAGGGCCCGTCCACCTGGGCTCCTGCCACTTCCTTTTAATGACCCTCAGCAAGACCCACTCCGCGGTGGGGAGACCAGGTTCCTCTGGTCTTTCTGTTAGGCTCTGTTTGTGGTGGACCTGCTGAGTAAAGTTAGACACTAATGCTTTTAACTCATCAAAGTATACCTTATGGTCCATTTTACGGTCCTCCTCACTGGTCAGTGAGCATACGGTTGGTCCTGGAAAGGCTCTTCCTGTAGTTAACTCATAGGGAGAAAAGCCAGTTCCATTATTAACAGAAGTTCTCACGGTCATTAATGCTATTGGTAAGGCGTCCACCCAGTTCAATTTAGTCTGTGCACAGATTTTGCCCAATTTTTGTTTTATGTTCTGGTTCATCCTTTCTACCTTCCCTTGAGACTGGGGATGGTACACGGTTCCAAAAGTATGTTTTAGGCCTAACATTTTTTCCACAGCCTGCAGATCTGTGTTTTTAAAATGTGTGCCATTGTCTGATCTTATTTTTGTTGGGAAACCGTGTCTGGGGATGTAATGGTTAATCAGAAACTTCACCACTGTTTTGCTGTCTTCTCTTCTTGCAGGTATGGCTTCTGGCCACCCTGTAAATGCGTCAACACACATCAATACATATCTGAACCCTTTAACAGGTTCCAACATATCAGTGTAATCTAGAATCACCTCCTGTCCCGGTCGGTGCAGGAGAGGAAAAGAACCTCGTTCAGGTTTTACTGTAGGCCGAATGTTGTACTTTAAACAAACAGTACAGGTGTCAACATATGCTGTTACCATATTTTTTAGATGAGGGTGCGACCATTGTCGAAGATTTCTTAACATTTGTCTGCATCCCACGTGTGCTAATCCATGTGCTTCCTGAAATACTGCCTGTTTTAAAGTCATAGGCAAGATCCACTTCTGATTCGGTCCTATCCATACTTTAAACTCCCCTTTTTTCTGACCTCCTCTGTTAAACCATAATGTCTTTTCCTCTGGGGAGGCTTTAGTCTGAGCCTCTGCTACAGTTTTCTCATCCCACTGATTCACTTTCTGACATTCCTCTTCCACTGTCACCATCTGGACTTTTGGCAAATAGCCAGCAGCTATCTTCGCTGCTCTGTCAGCTTGCCTGTTTCCTTCCGCTGTGTCTGATTGTGTAACATCATGACCTTTGCACTTCACAACCGCCACTTTTGCTGGCCACATCAAACTGTCAGCTAAATCCTTAATGAGTTCCTCATGTTTAATTGGTTTGTTACCTGCTGTTCGAAAACCTGCTCTTTTCCACTGTGGTAATTGTACATGAATTACACCATACGCATATGCTGAGTCTGTGTACACTGTAACCTCTTTTCCTTTGTTCATTTTCAAAGCCTCAACGACTGCCTGAATTTCAGCTTTTTGAGCTGACTGATGACCTTCTAGCTGCCCTGAGCTCAGTACCTCGTACTCAACACCATTCTGCTGTACCACAGCAAATCCTGATCTCAAAGACCCATCCTCAAACCTGAAGCAGCAACCATCTGTGTAAAGTACATTTGAATGTGGTATGAGTTCAGTCTGTAAATCAGGTCTAATGCGTTCCTCCATGTACACTTTTTGCACACAATCATGTGCTTGTGTTGTTTGCATACCATCTGCCATGTTTATGCCTTGATGCAGGAACAATAAATTCGGTTCTGATAGGATGTTGCTCATGCGTCTTTGCTTTAAGGATGTCATTGTAAAGAGCTCAGAATTAACATAAGCTACTATGTTGTGTGTCGTTAGTATGTGTAGTGGGTGTCCCATGACGATGTGTGCTATTTTTGAAACAATCCTTGCCAGACCTGCTGCTGCCTGTGTACATGTTGGATGACGCTTCTCAGTACCATCCAACATCACACTTGCGTACATCAACACCTGTCTACCACCCCCCTTTTTCTGAAACAGAACACCATTAACAGTGTTTTCTGCTTCAGAAACATCAAGAAAAAATGGGGCGGAGTAGTCAGGCAGAGCCAAATCAGCTGCTCTGGACAAGAGTTGCTTCAGTTTAATAAACACATGCTCTGCATCTGTGTTCCACACAAGTGTTGCTTTAAGGTTTCTGTTACCTTGATCTTTTACCATCTGTCTGAGTGGAGTGGTGAGTTCACTATAATCAGGTATATAGTGTCTGCTGTACCCAGTTAAACCTAAAAAGGATAACATGTCTTGTACAGTGGTGGGTTTTGGATGATGTAGTATAGACGCCCTGTGTTCTGGTGAAAGTGTTGTACCATTAGCAGAGACCAACCTACCAAGGAAAGAGACCTGTGTACGAACTGCTTGAAGTTTAGATTTACTAACTTTAAAACATGCATCATGCAGGTGAAGCAGGACAGCCTGAGTGGCTGTAAGACAGTCATGTACTGTTTCAGAGGCTATCAGCAAATCATCAACATATTGAACCAAAGTGGTGCCTCTGGGGAGTGGAAGCTGTACAAGAATGTTCTTTAAAACATGATTGAAAATGCCTGGCGATAATGCAAAACCCTGAGGCAAGCGAGTGTATCTATACTGACAACCGTTAAATGTGAATGAGAAAATGTCACGCAGGTCCTCTGATAAGGGCAGGCAATAAAAGGCGTTAGCCAAATCAATGCAGGTCATCCACTTCTGGTTTGGTGTCAGTTGGGTCAGTGCAACATAGGGATTTGGTACTGGTAACGTAGGTGTCTTAAGTATGGCGTTGATCGACCTAAGATCATGTACCATTCTGTACTTTCCCGTCCCCGCCTTCTCAACAGGTAGAATGGGAGTATTCCAGTCTGAATGTGAGTGTTCGAGGACCCCTGCTTTCAGCAACCCTTGGACTGTGTCAGTCAAACCTTGTTCAGCCTCAGGTCTATGAGAATACTGATACAACCATATAGGTTCGTTGTGGGTCAGTTCAAAAGAGATTGGGAGGCATTTAACATGACCTACATCCTCAGGTCCCTGAGACCAGAGAGATGCAGGAAGTGTATCTAACATCTGAGGAACATCTGAATGGTCAGTTTTTTCTCTGCCATGGTCTCTGGAGATCACCTCATGTTCTAGCTTACCTACATCATGAACAGCTAAGTCAATGCTATAACAGTCGGTTGATGACGAGTAAGCGAGCTGAGGTATTTGTGTTGGGACCCAATCAGTGGCAGAGACAGCAGCCTTCACCATTGGGCCCAAGTCTTTAGCCTGATGTGTGGGAGCTAAAGCTAATGAGACGTGTGGGATCGCTTCAGACGACATCATGTACCACTCCAGTTGAGATGGTGTGAGGTTGACGTGAGAAGCTACGCCTTGTGGACCAACTATGAGCCGGTCTGATATTAATGGCCACTCAGTGTCCTGCAAGTGCTGAGCAAAATGCTCCCTGTAACAATCGTCAGAATCACGGTCATAAAAAAGAGTTACATGTAAAGGATCTAGAGGTGGAACATAGGGACGCAGAGCATCAAGCCATGGCTTCCACAACAAGTAAGCAGAGTAAAGTCCAGTGTGTTCAGGTGTCTCGGGGCGCAGCAACGCCCAGTAAATGTCAGCTACTTCCTCATGTATCGGCTGTACCAAGCACTGTGATGACAAAGAGGAGGAAGAAGCAGAACAAGTCCAGGTCACACCACTTGGTAAAGTAACACGTAAACCAGTTTGTTCACACATTATTGTTGCATCAAGTTTCTTTAACAAGTCTCTTCCAAGCAGGTTAACAGGTACACGTGTGGACAGAACAAATGGATGTGTCACTGTTTGAAGTCCTGCTGTTACTACGAGAGGTTCAGTTAGAGACAGTTTTTGTTGCACCCCAGCGAAACCGATCACAGACACAGTGTCCGCACTGGCATGTTCATCAAATCCCTGCTCATTGAGGGTTGAATATGTAGCTCCAGTGTCCACGAGGAATGATAGATCTTTATTCATGACCCTCATTTTCACCATAGGGTCTGCTCCTCCCCCTATGGTGTGATTACTCTGTGGGGTGTGTCATTGCTGGTAGTATCCACCTGGTGGCGCCCAAGATGGATCCTGCTGGCCAGAGGTAGGTGCCGGTGGCGCCATCTGGTGGTTGGGAGCTGAGTAGTGATGTGCTCCTCCTCTTTGGGCGTTGGTCTGCTTGTGATAACAATCCCTTGCCCAATGACCTGGTTTGTGACAGTAATGGCAAACATCTGTTGCTCTGCCTCCCTGCGTGTAACCCCGACCGAAACCTCTGCCCCGAGACCCCCCTCTTTCTCCCCACTGCCCTCTTGACCGTCCCCGAGGGTATACAACAGGAAGCGGGGGTTGGGCGGTTACAGGACACTGATAAGCAGCCTCAGAACCCTGAAACACAGTGTCAGCTTGTACCATCTGTTTTGAATCTTTCTTAGTTTGAACTACATCCCTAGCCTGTTTCAATTGTAGCTTTAAGAGCTGCGTTTGCATATCTTTCAGTTCAGAGGAAGTTTTAGTCTCCTCATCAGCCACACATTGCAGATGATGAATAAGATGCCGTTCCCACTGGGCAGCATCTGCTGTGGGTAAATCAGGGTTAATTTTCATTGCCTTACTGACTGCTGCGGGGACCCCATCCAGTATTGCTTGTCTAAAAAAATACTTTTGATTTTCCCCCTGACCATGGCAGTGTGTTCTGTCATACCAGTCCTGTTTACACACATCTAAATATGCAGTGGGGTTCTGACCAGGCTTCCAGGTGAACTTAGGAACCCCTGTACCTTCTGGAAGGGGATAAGCCTGTCTGAGAGCGGCGGCAAGTCTCTGATACTCTAACAACATGCAAGTTGAGTCAGGTATGTTATGATTCCACCCAGCAGCCCTCTCTATTTCATCCATCCTAGTAGGAGTTACACACCTTCCCAACAGTGCCCTCATATCTCCCACAGCTAAATTAATACCTTTAGTTAAGGAGTCCACTACATTCAACCACTTACTTCCTCCTTCTGTGAGGGGAGGGAGTTTGTCCACTAACGCCTGCACATCACCTAGCGCAAGAGGTTTATAACGTATCTGATTTCCTGCCTGCAGAAGAGGAAATGAACCAGTACTTAACGATGGATCCACGTTTTCAACAGGGATAGAAGCGTGATCTGGTAGTGGAAGAGCTGCCGACAAATCAGAAGTAATTCGTATTGCTTGTGGCCAAAAAGGATTCTGTACGTGTGTCTGAGGCGTGGCAGGCAATTGGTGAGTACAGGTGAGCGGGTTTTGAGACAACCCTGCACGATTCCTCCAACCCTGCAGACCCACAAGCAGGCCCTCTCCATCATGAGAGCTGTCAGAGGGAGATGCTGAGGATGCAAAGAGGGAAGAAGTGTGCAAATCAGGGTGTCCTGAGGGATTAACAGACTGACTCCACCCATCTTTAATTACCCATTGCTGCGTGCTGTTTATATTTCCTTCACCCTCTGTTTGGAATGGTGTACTGATGGACTGTGTAAAACACGGCTTCATTCCTGGTGCCACAAGTAGTTTTGTTTTAACTGGGTTGGATGACTCCCCCCTCTGCTGCGAGGGGGTGTCAGTGACCTCCCCCACTTGTAACGTTCCATCTTTTATGTGATATATGGGATACATTCCAATAGGGGGATGTTCTGACTGATTGCCACTTTGGTTGTAAGGAGGGGGATCTGAACTACCCACTTCCTCACTCTTTGTTTTTTTAGGCTGCTCCACCAGTTGCTGTTTTCTCAACAAATGGGCCGCACCCTGTGCCACAAAGACCAATTTCAACCACTCTTTTCTTTCATAAATAACCTCCCTCATTAACTTTCTGTATTTATTTTTATGCAAGGCATTTGCCTCTCTCTTTTTCTTGTCAAATTTATCCTCATCACTCGAGCACTCTTTAATTTTATCCCACATCAAAGATATCACATCTTGTTTCTCTTCTGCATTATTTTCTATTTTTTGTAATTTTTGCACGAGAGCTTTTTTTTAGCTTTTTATCATATTGCAGCATCTCTAGTGCCTGTCTCACAATTTCCACTTGCTCTTTTACCGGTTTAAAACTTTCCTGCTCACACTTTTGTAACATTACACGCTGCACCTCTGTGTCCATTCTCTCAGGAAGTTCAAACAAACAGCACACACCTCTTTTTATTGTCACTGGAAAATTCTGGAACTTTTTTTTTCTTCTTCTTTTCTACACATTCATACTGTGGTCTTATATTTGACAAAGACACGAACACAAAATAAACAAACAAAATACTGACCACATTTCAACATTCACGCGACACACATACGCCAGAAATATCCACAATGGTCACCCTTGAAAATGTTTTTTTTTTTTTTTAAAACAAAATGTGTTGACTTCCCTTTTAATATCCTAGAAGACAGCAATATTTGTGAACCCGTGACCTCTCTACTCCACCACAGGTCATAAATTATTTTATCATAAATTTGATTTTTAGTTCTGTTTTTATTTTAATCTATTCGGTGCGTGCGTCGTATTTAATTAATTAATGTCTCACCCAGCCTCGCGAACGCCCACCTACGGTCAATTGTGAGCGAACTTTAATTGATACTGTTTTAAAAGTTGACTGCCAGTTCAACAAGATTACAGTAAACTTAGTCTAATGGAGTTACAGAGTTGAACAGCGGAATTATTTTCCTAGAACTTTCACTCCTCCCAGGGAATCCGTCAACTCCCTGTAGGCAGACTAACGCGCAGTATTATCTCTGAGGCTGGTTTTATTTTATCTTACCTTTATCTTAATTTTACAGTCGACGTAAACTTCTCTATTTAAAACTATTTATTTTGGGAGTCATCCACACTGAGCAAAAATTTGCCTATTTGTAAGCCCAATTTACAGATTTCGTATTGAAACAGGCTCCGCTTACCTCCTTCTGATGAATGACGCGTCGTAGTTCAGTATGAAGGACTCGGTAACTATGTCTTTCTCACATCTCGGTGGGACCTCCAAATTTGTTGTGTTTTTCCATCTTATTTCTCCACCCGAGTCTGAAGTTACCTTTTCAATCCTGCAGGGGTCAGTCAAATCATGCACATCAGATACGACAAACGCACCTTCAAATTTATGAATATTTAATAAGTAAAGAAACTCAGAAGTCAATAAAGTAGTCACAGATTCACAAGCATAAACAGTGGGTTAGTTAAATGCAGTCGTTATTTTAACATATTAAAAACTGGATGCATTCCATTTTAAACTGTACAATACAACCATGAAGTTGTCTTTCTGTGCTCCAAAACTGGCCGCTGGCTGCTCTCCTCGCTTCTCCTCCGTCTGCTCACTACCACGAGGAGAGAAACTCTGCACATCCTTTGTTCTGTGAAAAAGGGCGTTCCTTCACACAGAAAAACTAACTTTTCAGCGAGCTCTGAGTCTGCCTGCGATGGGATTGGTCAGTATCCAATCCAATCAGAAGTGGTTTACATCGTGTTACATTATGTAAACAGGAAATGAAATCAATCTGTGGGAGCCTCTTCAAAGTAAAACAGGAAGTGGGTCAATTTCAAAATAAAATAAGAATTGGGAGTCAGATTCAAAAAGGAACAAAATATTATTCCACAACAGATGGTTTGAATTTTCTCTCTAATTGAAATAATTTTATTTATTAATAATCTCATGAAGTCATCACTACTTATAGTTGTAGGGATACATGGTTCAACAGAAATGGGACTTTTAATTAGTCTAGCAATATTACTAAACAGAAACCTAGGGTTATTTTTATTCTCCTCTATTAAAGATGAGTAATATAAAGTTCTAGCTTTACGGAGAGCTTTTTTATATGTTAACAGACTATCTTTCCAAGTTAAATAAAATTCTTCAACATTAGTAGAGCACCATTTTCTCTCCTGGTTTCTAGATGCTGCTTTAAAGCATGTAACTCAGAATTGAACCAAGGAGCCAGTTTCCTCTGATTGATTACTTTCTTTTTCAGTGGAGCAATTTTATCAAGTGAAGTTTGCATTGAAGTTGTAAGATGATCAACTAGATGATCTAAGTCACTGTTCTCTGATGCATTACTCTGCAAGACAGAGGAAAACATTGATGGAAGAGATTGTTTAAATTTGGTTACAGCATTTTCTGATAAGCACCTGCTGAGATGAAATTTACTCTCAGTGACTGTGTAGTCATTTAATGTAAACTCAAAGGTTATTAAAAAATGGTCGGACAGAATAGGATTTTGAGGAACTATTACCAAGTCCTTAATCTCTACATTATAGGTCAGAACTAAATCAAAAGTGTGATGATAAGAATGAGTAGATGTGCGGACGCTTTGGGTAAAACCAAATGAGTCTATTAAATTATTAAAGGCTATGCTTAAACTATCACTCTCAACATGAAATCACCCATTATGATGATTTTATCAGTATTTAATAGTAAGTCGGCCCTGTGATGAACTTGCGACCCGTCCAGGGTGTACCCCGCCCCTCACACAGTGATTGCTGGACATGGGCACCAGCGACCCCCGTGACCCAAAATGGAATAAGCGGGTAAAGATAATGGATGGATGGATGGATGGATGGATGGATAATAGTAAGTCAGTTAATAATCCTGAAAATTCAGACAAAAACTGAGAGTAAGCGTCCAATGAGTAAAAATGAGTAAGGGTCCACGCTGATGTTGATGGTTGTTTTGATGTGGGTCATGACCAGTCTTTTGAAGCATTTAATGACTATTGGGGTTAGGGCTACTGGCCGATAGTCATTCAGGCCAGTCACTGTAGAGCTCTTTGGGACTGGAAAGATGATGGTCTTCAGGCAGGTAGGAACTGTTTCCAGAGTGAGGGACAATTTTAATGACATATGTACAGCACTGTATATGTAGCTAGTAAATTTTACTCACCAGGTTCTACAGAACACACAGCAATATTTCTTGCTCTGGTCGACTCGGTTTTGTTTGACCCAGTTCGTTTCTGCAGACTACCCTGCAGCAATAAAGCCCAAAATCAGTCCTCTACAACCTTAAACCTACAAATTTTAGCAACATACAGTACTTATAATGGCCAAGATGGCTGCGCTCCCTGGAGCTGCAGCTTCACAGGCTCCCAATACGATCCTAGTTTTTAGTTTTGAAATCGACTCCGTGCCTGACTCCGCACGATTTAAGTTTGTGAATTATAGCAGAACCGAACTGATGAGAATAAGAGCGGATTAACCATGAACTATAGCAACAATCAGCAACAAACTCAAATCTACGCTCGGCAGGATGCAGATCTTAAAGTCATCTACCTGGAATCTACAGTAGAGGTGCACCAACAGGCAGAGGAGAAAGCGCTGCTCACGGCTTAAAAAACAAGAGTGCCGGGCGGGGGTGATGGTGAGGCTAAATGCTAACACTAAAGCTGGAAAACTCCTGATACCGTCTCTTTTTCTGTCGAACATCCGCTTGTTGTACAAGATGGATTTGCTTCATCTCAGAGTGGGCGCCTCAGAAGAGATGAGGAAATGTGAGGTGCTTTGCCTCATGGAATCATGGATTAACAGCAACATGCTGGATTCAGCCTTCCAGTTGGATGACAGACTTTTTTTTGTGTGGATCTCTGCAGCGAGCTAACAGGGAAATTAAGGGTAGGCGGAGTATGCATTTACGTGAGTAAAAGTTGGTGCACTATCTATAAGCTGGTTAAAAGCTCATGCTCCGAGGTTTTGGAGCAGCTAACAGTGAAATTTCGACCACACTATTTACCCCACGAGTTCACTGTGGTTTTCACAACTGTTGTTTCCATAGCCCCAGATGCTAATGCTAGGGGCGGATGTGGCTGAGTAGGGGCCGGTGTGGCTGAGTGGTTAGAGCAGTCATCCTCCAATGCAAGAGTTGGGGGTTCAAATCCACCAGCAGTCACATCCCAAAGTGTCCCTGGGCAAGACACTGAACCCCTCATAGCCTCTGAGATGTGTCCCATTGGTGTATGAATGTGATAATGCACTGATTAATCTCTTTAGAATGATTTGTTCAATTAGCTTTGTAGATCAAGTAGAGTGCTGTATGAATGGGTAAATGAGGGCACAGATTGTAGTGTAAAGTGCTTTGAGTAGCTTGATAAGATAGAAAGGCACTATATAAGTACAGTCCATTTACCATTTAATGCTACCGACGCTCTGCAGGAGCTTCATGATCTTTTCAGCTTGCTACAGAGCAAACACCCTGAGGCTCTATATGTAGTGGTTGGTGACTTTAATCGCATGAATCTAAAAGACTGCCTCCCAAGATTTTACCAACATGTGGCCATACCAACACGTGTAAATAACACTCTGGGCCGTGTTTACACAAACATAAAAGATGCATACAAAGCCGAACACCGCCCCCACCTAGGATTCTCTGCTCACATCTCAATCTTCAAAAAGCGTTCAATACAAAAACAACTGGACTTTATTTGTAACAGAAGATGTTTCGCTCCTCATCCGAGGAGCTTTCTCAATTCAAAGAGCAGAGAG
>NC_056508.1:284053-290236 GCF_014905685.2 Nematolebias whitei | reverse complement strand
GCGACCACCTGTTCAATCTGTGATGAGACTGATGAGGGTTCTTGCTCCTTGGGGAGCTCCAACGAATCCTTTTCTGAGTCGTCGGACCTGTCTATGGGGAAGACACCATAGGTTTCAGGCCCTTGGTCGACGTCATTGGTTGAGAAAAGAGCGATGGCCTGTGATGGTTTCGTGAAACATACTGGCCCAGCTTCTTGACTCGGTACCAGGTTATCTGGGAGTCCTCCCAGAACTGGAATGCCTAGTTCAAAATCATGAAAATCAGGTTCTAAGTTTTCAGTTTGCGATGACTCGTCATCGTTTGTGTGTGAGTTTATCCCCCCTTCGTCCGATGAGGGGTTGTTGGAGGCAGCAACAGCAATGTCTTGGTGTGTTTCACCGACATCTGTAATGTTGTCATTCGCGCCTTCAGATTTAGTAGCAATCAGATCACTACATTGTGCTCCTGGTTGGGTTCCCATTTCAGCGTGTATCAAAGTTTCTACAAACCTTTGTAGTTTCTCTGTCTCCTCCGAGCTCAGAGGTGTAGGGCTTTGCTCCTGGGACCTTTGTGATTTTATCGCCTCGGTTCGGTTCGTCCGAGGTGGGGGAGGGTTAGGTACGTCTTTTGGGGGTTCCTCTTCGGACTTCCCCTGATAATATGGGTCCTCTTGGATCCCATTTCTTTGCGTCCCACGCATGTCCCATTTACGATCATCACGCTCATCCTCTGAAAGAGGAGCATTTTTGTCCCAGCGTGCACCTTCATTACGTGGTTTGTCAGTTTGAAAATACTGCCTTTTCTCGCCTGTTTTAGGAGGAGGTGTCAACGCACTCCGTCCTTCCACTTCCAGGGAGTGGGGTTTAACCTCTATACCAGGAAACACTTCTATGGGCGTCTTAGAACATGCCTCGAACACATTCACTGCACACTGTCGTATTATCGGTGGAGGAGACCTGTTCAGGTCTGTTCCTACCGCCCGAGATGAGGGTGGATTAAGAGCAGGAGGTGCAACAACGTCTTTCTGAGGTGTTTGTGGGTGACCTGAACTGTGTCCACGGTCTTCTCTGAGTTCCAGACAACCTCGCCCCACGTCAGAAATCTTGTTTGTTGCTGTTCTTAGCTTCTCCTCACAAGCCCTAAGGCGTTCCTGTGATGTCCGACATTCACCTTGTAAATACCGACAATGATGGAGCAATACCGCCCTTTCCGCTCTGCAATCCTCAAGTTGTGTTGTAAGCACATCTATTTCACCTTTGTAGCGGGAAACTTGTGACATTTTCTCGTCGTGATCCCGTCTTAATGCAAAGTATTCACTGGACCACAGCTCTTTAGCATCCCTGGCTTCAGATAGTGATGCATTAAGTAACTGTATTTTGCTATTCAGCGAATCAATTTCTGCATTTGCATATTGCCGTGATTGAAACATCTGTTCAGAATGTTTTCTTGTGAGGACTTCGTGTTCACTTTTAAATTGAAGGAAGTGTTCTTCAATCTTCTGAACCACCTCTTTTTCACTGTCTAACCTTATTGCAAGGTAATCAGCTCTCCGAACAACTGCATAGAATGATTCTTTCAGCAAAATTGCAATTTTAGCCAGCTTTTCATAGTTTGACATTGAAATTTCTGTAGAGGTCACACATCTTGCAACCTCCTTCAGATTGTCCACTAACTCTTTTGGGTTCATGCTCTCCGCCTGTTTCATATATGGATGTAAGGACGCTGTCAGCAGCTTCAACGCATTCTCCAGGCAGTCCGTCATCTCATAAGGATCAAAGTCTTTTTCTAACACACCTGTCATGTTCGTTCACTGTGTAGCACTTTATCTGTTTAAAACAGTTGCAAGCTTCAGATATTTTACAGGTAAATATTTGTATTCAGATGTCTTTGAGTTTTCACACTATTTTAAGCTCTGGGTTTACACAGAAGTACTGTTATAAGTCACTTATTCAAATGTGGGTACCTTTCTGTAGGTTTTACTCCAATTCATGAATATTTAAGTAAATGCTCTCTGGCAGTGTTACTTTTTATGTGCTTATTTCTTAACAGATACTAGATTACCAAGCTCTTTTTAGTGTATTTTACTCTAAAGCACTGAATTTTTAATAAACCTGCAATTTTCTAAAAAGTCTCACAGCAAATCAGTTTAAAGACACTTTTTAAACCGTTCTGTTCCAGAAATTTGCTATTTAACAGTTACTCATAGAACCAAGTGGTGAAAAGAAAAAAGAAAAATTGATGATGTGTCAGGATTAATCAGTCTTTCTTCAGAAAAACTGTCATTCCTGTTCTCCTGTCTCATCCTCTATTTAAAATTAAATAGGAAGATTTATTTTTAGGCAGTAACTTAAACAGAAAAGTTTCTTTTTCCTGATAAGTTTACTCTTATTTAGTGATTTTGCAATTAAACGTGTATTATCTTTCAAGCAAATGAGTAACTGATCAACTCTGTGAATATTTGAACCGTATCTTTTAAAAAGTTTCTAATTTTTCATTTTGTACCTCCTTGTTTGAGGAATTCAGTGAATGAAAATGTCCTAGTAAATGCCTTTTTTTTGCATAAATACCTCTTACTTTTTAAGTGCAAGATAACAGTGATTATTCAGCTAGAGGAAGTTTGTTAACTCAAAGTTCGTCTTACAGAGAAAAAAAAAAAACCGTTTAATTTCACTAAAATACCTAAAACTGAAGTGAAACTGTGATCTCAAGTTTCTCCAGGAGGTGGCAGTGTTTAGCTTTTTACCAGCAGGAGTCTATGACGACTTCCTGTGACGTTCGGTTGACATCCTGTTTTTAGCCGCTTAGCTTAAAGTTAGCTTCGGCTAAACTCGGTTAAAATCAACATTTCTGAACGAATTTAAGCGTAAACGTGTCGTTCTTTCAACAAGCACGACTTTTTAGCATGAAACATGAGTTTTCTGGGACATATGGCAGCTTTATTTAGTGATTTTAAGCACGGCAAAGCTCATTTCCGACATGGAGGAAGTGACGTGACACGTCACTCATCCGGTCGTTAGCTGTTAGCTTAAAATTAGCATAGCTAGCGTTGTTCAAAAACATCATTTAATGACGGATTTTAAACTCTAACGTGGCGAAATTTCAACAATTAGACTTCGAAGACACGGAGCAGTGGATCAGAATCAACTTTTAAAGCGTTTTTGAACTTTAAAAAGCAGATTTTATTTCCCTAAGAAAACGAGTTTTCATTTCCGGGTCACTGACTGACACGTCCCTCATCCAATGAGAGCGTTCCACGGCAGCTAATTCAACTGAATCCAACCAATCACGAACCGTTTTCCCCAGCTAGCATGTTAGATTTATCTGAATAAGTCCGTCACTTTTCTGTCTTTTAAACTGTCAAAATGCACTTTTTCTGTTAAAAATGTAACGAATCAATTCTGAGCTTAGCTGAGACTTCGTCCAGTCTTTAAAACGTTTCACATCTATTTAAAATACTCGTTCAAACTTATCAGAACCGAACCGGACCAAAACCGGGTCTTGTAGCAGAACCTCCGTCCTTTTAAACAGAATAAACGTTTCCCACAGCTCAAAGCTTAGTTACACACAACAGGCGTACAATTTCAGCTTTCATAAAGACTCAATGACATTATTTCAGCTTTCAAAACATCACTAGCTGCAGTTTTTCTGTGAGCTTTCCGAGCATCACAGCCCAACACGCTTAAACATGCAGCGTTTTGACTTCAAGCGGCAGCTTCAGCACGCTGCGTTCAATCACAGCTGACAAACTGTTATTTTTCATGCCAACATGTAAAATCAATCTTTACACGAATACACAGTCATTTATGAACACGTAGACGGGCCACCAATATGTAGTATGAACAGGGTGCAGATATATTCATACGTTTAACGGGTTCTTCATTTTTCTGAACTGTGTAAATGTCGTGCATTGAATTTAACAGAAATGTAACGAGAGACGTTATTTATCTTTGACCCATCAAAATGAATGCGGTCATTTATTTACAGAATCAAAGTTTAACATCAAACATTTACATTAATTTGGCAAAATATGAAAATAACAACAGCATAGTTTTACAGGAAGTGAGAACAATACGGCGATTGTTTTCACTTTTCAGCTAAAACGGCAGACATCAATTAAATCAGTTTTACAATCAGGAAAACCATACGGCCATGATTTTCCGTTGCATCACCACAGACATTAATGAAAACATCTGGATTAATTTTCTAGCAGAAAGGAGAGTTTAAAGATGGAAAATGGAGATTTATCTTTCAGAGAGATGTGTGAGGGAATTTATCTGTAGTACCAGAACAACACGCTCTTTGGAAAATCAGCTTGGCCCATGGTACGCTTGGTCGAAATAGAACTTTTACCTGGCAGATTGGTAGAATCAGCGTCGGTGTAGAGTTCTCCTTTTGACTCTTTTCAGCGTCTCCGTGAGGACAGCTAAGAACCCTTAGGAGCCGTGTGAGGTTATCCAAACAGAAGTTATAATTCCCAAAATCGTCTCTGCATTCTGGATTCAAGAACTCTGAACTCCTTCAGAGCTCTACTCTTTTAAGCTCTTCTCATCTCATCTCGACTCATCTCGACACAGACCGACACAGACTTTAGAGAACCGGGAAGTTGCCACATTTAAATGGGTTCGACTTCCGGGTCATTTGAGAGCTTTTTGATTGGTGGATAGACCAGAACAGAGGTGTGGTTTGTGATGTAAGGTGTTATGGAAAGTCAAGGATAGAGATTAAGATTGTTTAAAACAGACAGAAAGATTGTTGGAGAACTTCAGACTTCGTGGAGTCAATTCACCTAGTATCTTCTGTGAAAGTTAAACATGACATTTCTTTTCAGTAAACTTTTTAGTTGACCGAACCTCGAACTCTAACACACTTACAAATTTGCTCATTGAAGACAGAAAATCAAGAAATGCATATTAACCTGATTTCTTCTTTGAATGAGGAATAAAAATCATTACTTACTGTTTATGTAAAATAAAAATGAGTAGTTCTCTTCAACCTGTAAACATTGTTTGAACTAACACAATTTGATTATCAAACATTTGTAAAATAGTAATGATCATAGAGAATTGTCTTTTCCACTTGATTAATTCAAGAAAGAAAGTCTCAGGATGGGTCAAACTGTATTTCTGGATGCAGATCAATGAAATGACAGTTTCTGTCCATCTGGTCAGTTTGGACATCCGGTCAAGTTCACTACACCTGGAGATGAGTGTAGACCGAGTTGGCAGCTCAGAACACCACATACATAACACCATGGACTTTGTGGATAAGGTGAGGGATGTCATCATGGAGATTGATGAAACAATGGTCTCTTTTGATGTCACATCACTCTTTACGTGCATTCCTGTTGATGATGCAGTAGAGGTGGTTAGTTTAAGATTAAAATCAGACACCACTCTGAGCAGCAGGACCACGCTTTCCACAGAACAACTGTGTCAACTCTTGAAACTGTGCCTGCAGTCAACCTACTTCACATATGGGGAGCAATATTATAGGCAGAAACATGGGTGTGCTATGGGGTCTCCAGTTTCTCCTATTGTTGCCAACCTGTACATGGAGGAGGTAGAAAAGAGAGCCTTGACGTCCTTTTCAGGGACACCACCAAGTCATTGGTTCAGGTATGTTGACGACACCTGGGTTAAAATTAAATCTCAGGAAGTCCAACATTTTACTGACCACATCAACTCTGTGGATAAATACGTCAAGTTCACACGAGAAGATGTAAAAAATGTCGAGTTGGCTTTCTTGGACTGTGAGGTCTCAGTCTCGGATAGAGGACATTTGCAAACCGAGGTGTACCGCAAACCCACCCACACAGACCAGTATTTGCAGTTTAACTCCCATCACCCTTTGGAGCACAAGTTAGGAGTCATCAGGACTCTGTACCACAGAGCAGACAGAGTCCCCACTAGCTCAGGAGCCAGGCAGAAGGAGAAATCCCACACAAGACAGGCTCTAGAGCAATGTGGATATCCTAACTGGGCCTTCCTGAAAGCAGAGAAGAAACCCAAACAGGACTCCAGTCAGCCATCAGGTGAAAAGGAGGAACCCAGACCCAGACCAGTGGTCATTCCGTATGTTGAGGGGGTATCAGAGAAACTGAGACGTTTATTTTCTAAACATAACGTCCCAGTGGCTTTTAAACCCCAAAATACATTACGGCAAAGACTGGTTCATCCCAAAGATCCAGTCCCCCGGCACAAACA
>NC_056508.1:278009-283953 GCF_014905685.2 Nematolebias whitei | reverse complement strand
AAGGAGGAACCCAGACCCAGACCAGTGGTCATTCCGTATGTTGAGGGGGTATCAGAGAAACTGAGACGTTTATTTTCTAAACATAACGTCCCAGTGGCTTTTAAACCCCAAAATACATTACGGCAAAGACTGGTTCATCCCAAAGATCCAGTCCCCCGGCACAAACAGAGTAATGTTGTGTATGCTGTTCAGTGTCAGGAGGGCTGTGATCAGTCTTACATTGGGGAAACTAAACAGCCACTGGCCAAAAGGATGGCCCAGCACAGAAGATCAACACCATCAGGCCAGGATTCTGCGGTCTACACTCATCTCCAGGCCAGCGGTCACTCTTTCAAGGATGAAGATGTTCACATCCTGGACAGAGAGGAACGATGGTTTGAGAGAGGAGTAAAGGAGGCCATCTTTGTGAAAAGAAATCGTCCATCATTAAACAGGGGTGGAGGCCTCCGGGTTCAACTGTCCCCCTCTTACAATGCTGTGATTGCTAGTATCATTCAGCCCTCTGTGAGTAGTAAACAGCCATCAGGTGCTAATGACCCATTGTTAGGCTGATTGTCCTTCTTGAGCATGTGATCAGTTGGTTCTGGTTGTCAGCAGCAAACTGGTTGATCCACTCTAAGAAGGTGAGACTGAGCTGAAAACAGCACCTCAGACTGAGGAAGTCTCTTGGATGAGAGACGAAACGTTTCTAGATTTTTTTTGCTTTGTTTTGCTTTTGTTTTTTTGAATGTCCAGAGGACCAGATTGAACTTTTTTGGATTTTTCTACCTGGATTATTGAGCATGCATCAGGATATTTTTTTCTGTCCTTAACATTTGTTTTTGTCTTTCAGATACACCTGACTTATATCTGGACCTGGACCTATATCTGGACCTACCATTTTATGTTCATCTGTCTCTCCTTCCTGTCCTTTCAACCAGCCGGTCAAAGCAAATGGCTTCTTGTCCTGAGCCTGATTCTGCTGGAGGTTTCTTCCTTTTAAAAGAGAGTTTTTCTTTCCACTGTCCCCACTGTGCTTGCTCAGGATGGGAGACTGCAACGAAGCCAAGATTCAACTTGTCTGCTCGATTCCTTAGATAGAGAACTTTACTAATTGACTTATCTATGTATGTGAATGTTTCTGTAAAGTGCCCTGAGACAACTTTGTTGTGATTTGGCGCTATAGAAATAAACTGAATTGAATTTAATTGTTTTTATGCTACTAGTGATTAGAATATTTTTACTTCATGTTTTTCTTAGTTCATATTTTAGAACTTATTACTGTTTTTCTTTTACTACTATCAGTACTATTTATAAGACTGAGCTGAATACTGCACCTCAGACTGAAGAAGTCTTTCGGATGAAAGATGAAATGTTTCTACAGTTTTTATTTATTTATTTTTAATGTCCAGAGGACTAGATTTAACGTTTTCTGATTTTTCTATCTGGATTATTGAGCATGCATCCGCACAGTTTTTCTTTTACTTTTTATTGTTGGATGTAACTGGGACCCTGTGAACATAATTTTGTCCCACCACATGTACCACATGTGGTGCGAATGACAATAAAGAATCTCTGACTCTGATTATTGAGCACAAACTTTTGGCATTTAAGCTGCAGTTAGATCATAGGTGTCTTGCCCAAGGACACCACAACATATGGGTGTGGCAGGCAAGTGAACTTGTGACTTTTCAGTTCTCAATGGATCTTCTACCACTACGCCATGGACACCCAATTGTTATTTATGTCAAAGTTGTGTGAAAAGTCACACGTCTTTGGCACCGATGGCTTTCCATAGTCGAAACAATGGAGAGATCACACTTCTCAGCCTCTGTTCACTCCAGAGTGTTGGAACAGAGTCTCTGATCGATCATCAAACCTCAGATTCAGGAGGAGCAGAGTGGTTTCCTTTTTGGTTGTGGGCCAGATCTTCACCCTTATAGAGACAAATTAAAGGAGGAAGTTGGAAACTTATCATGGTTTTGTAGAGATAGGTTCCAAAAATGTAGCCTGAACACAAGGCAAAAACGTAAGATGTATTAGAAAAACACATGAGAAGACACAAAGGAAAATGGGACATGGCATGAAACACACACAGCGTCAGGCTGATCAAAGAGGTGAAGCTGAAGGAGTGAATTGAGCTTATAAAAAGACTGGAGACAACTGAGTCTAATAAAACAGTGCACAGGTGTGAGCGGGTGTGTTAGGAATGAGACTTGGGAAATTACTGGAAATGGCTGGAGACTGCAAGGTCGTGGAAACAGACAAAATACAATGAAAATACAACAAAATCACAACAACAAAACTTAAAAACAGCAACTAAATAAATAAATAAATAGGGGAATGGTGGCACAGAGGTTAGAGAAGGTCGGCCTGTGATCAGAAGGTCACCCATTCAACTCCCCAGACCAACAACATCAAAATGTGGATGGAAAAGGTGAAACACCCCCACCTGCCTCCACCCTCCTTTGCCCCACCCTTGAGTAAGGGCCTTAACCCCCACCATCTGCTTCCCTGAGCATCCTAGATGGCAGCTCTCTGCTCCACACACAGGCTGTGGTAGCTTGGTGGTCTGTGGTTGCATCAGGAAAGGCATCCAGCGTAAAAACAATTGCAAGGTCTTCGGGTGAGTTAGTTTATTGTGGCGACCCCTGAGAGCAGCCAAAAAGAATGAATACATAAATGACACTAATGCTGACATCTCTTTATATGTAGTATGTCTCCATAAGCTTGGCACATTAAATCCAGCTAGAGATTCTCATTTAGATTATGGTCCAGGTTTTAACCGGACCTTTCCAGGACCTTTATTCTCCTTAAACCAATGGAGGAGTCTTTAGGGTGTAGAGGAACACATGCATGAGATATATTCATCAATTAAACGGATTCTTTAATTTTTCTGGACTGTATAATGTACGTGCATTGAATCTAATAAAATGTGGACGGAAACGTTAATTATCTTTGACTCACCAAGACAGTGGGTCATTTATTAACATAATCAAGTTTAACACATCACACATTTACATTAATTGGCAAAATATGAAAAATAACAACATGGCTAGTTTAGCAAACTGTACAATTTTGATTACCCACACGGCGGTGGATGAGAACTTTACACAGACATTTCTAAAATATCTGGAGTGATTTCTACTTGATAGAAGAATTTTAAAGATGGAAGATGAAGTTTAGAGGGAGGGAGATGGTGTGTGAGGGAAAGTGTTGAACAGAACGACACCCTCCATTCGAACCCAGCTTTCCTCGGTACGCTCGGTAGTAAACTCGACTCGTTACCTCTCTGAAGATGAATCAGCGGATACGGAGTTCCAGTTAACGCTACCAGTCCAGCGTCTCCGTAGGATGGCTGTGAATCGTCCGAAGTAGTGACGGTATTCCGTCCGACACGGTTCACCTCACGAGTGGACTCACATGAGTGGAGTCCGTCAGAGTTCCACCCAGATGTGGAAGAAAGTTATAATCCCATAAGACTCGGAAGAGCTCTGTGGTCATGTCAGGATTTTCCTGTTTCCCAGCACGGGAGCTGCAACGACTCTCGACACTCTCCGCCACTCTCCAGACACTCTGAGACTCTGTGAGACTCTCCTTTAAACTAGGAAGTACCGACATTTTAAAGAGCTCTATTTCCGGGTCATCTGGGAGTTTCTGATTGGTCAATATCGACCAGACAGGGGTGTATTTTGTGACGTAAGAGGTTACTAGAAGTCAGAAAACAGCAAGAATGTTATGGAACAGATTGAAAATGTTTTTCAGACAGACGAGAGAAATGTTTGGACGGGTTGGCGGAAAACAGCTGCCAACTTCTCTATTTACGTCTGAGAGGATGTAAAAACACGACAGCTCGTTCCAACAACTGGTCTGCGTTCGACTCCGACCTTGGACCAAACTTACACTGCTCATTCAAAGACAGAAAATCAGAAAATGCATAATTACTGTGTAACAGACCTTAACATGAATTCTAACTTTGCATGAGGATTAAAATTATTATTACTGTTTCACAGTTAATAAAAATTGATTAGTTCACTACAACATCTAACATGGTTTGAACTAAAACACTTTGATTATCAAACATTTGTAAAATAGTAATGATAATAAAAAAGAGAGTGTTCTTTCACTTGAATTTTCAAGAAAGAAAGTCTCAGGATGGGTCAACCTGTATTTCTGGATTCAAATCAATGAAATGACAGTTCCTGTCCCATATGGTGCCTAAGGTCAAGGTTTTGACCTTCAGGCTTGGTTCACTACAAGGGTCATGGACTTGCTCAGTGGTTCCCAACCTATTTTCCTCAAAGTTGCTTTAATTTTGCTGTAATTAAATCTTTATTTAAGAAATCTGACCTTGATTCAGAAATTCTGGCCAACTATAGATCTATATCTAATCTAACTTTCATCTCAAAAAGTCTAGAGAAAATAGTTGCAGGTCAGTTGCGTGAACATCTACAAAGAAATAATCTGTTTGAAAAGTTTCAGTCAGGGTTTAGAGCTTATCATAGCACAGAAACAGCACTAGTAAAAGTTACTAATGATATTCTCATGGCCTCGGACAATGGACTTGTGTCTATACTGGTCCTGTTAGACCTCAGTGCTGCATTTGATAAAGTTGATCATAATATTTTACTACATAGGCTTGAATATGATATTGGGATTACAGGAACAGGTCTAAAATGGTTTAAATCATATCTATCTGATAGATTGCAGTTTGTAAATGTAAATGATAAATCTTCTTCATACATCAAAGTTAGTCTTGGAGTTCCTCAGGGCTCAGTGCTTGGGCCAGTACTCTTTACTTTATATATGCTTCCATTAGGTAAAATTATTACACAGCACGGGATACATTTTCAATGTAATGCTGATGACACACAATTATATTTGTCCATTAAACCCAATGAATCAAATCAGCTATTTAGACTACATTCATGTCTTAAAGACATAAAAACCTGGATGACCCTTAATTTTCTTCTTTTGAACACAGATAAGACTGAGGTTTTGGTTGTTGGACCTGAGCACCTTAGGAATGAATTTTTCAATCTTTCTCCCTCCTTAGATGGCATTAATCTGTCCTCCAGCTCTAATGTTAAAAATCTTGGTGTTATTTTTGATCAGGACATGTCTTTCCTCCCCCACTTTAAAAACGTTACTAGAACCACCTCCTTCCACCTGAGTAATATCACTAAAATTATAAACATCTTATCTAAAAATGATGCAGAAAACTGACTATGTGGAAGATAAACAGTATATTTAATAATTTTAATATCATTTAATGTATTATCTTTGTTCATTCTTTATTTCAATTGCCACCTCATGAGGAAACAGGAACCTGCAACAAAAAAACATGTTTACTGTCACAAAATAGCTTAAGCAGAAACCAGTTTTGCCTAAAAGAACTTGTTTTGTCCAACCTTGTATTGTTCCAGTAAGCCCTTCAGGCACATGACTCATGAAGAGTGAAATTTTTGAACGCCCTGTGCATGCGAAGGACTGTATAAATTAAGTATTCACTGGATGTGTTCTTCAGAACTCCTTGAGCCTTAAGCCGTGCTGTTCTCCCTTTGCAAAGGAAATAATAAATCTGTTGCGTGTTGCTTAAAACTAAGATCTCAAGTCTCATTTACAAAGTTTATAAAATAAACTTCACAATTTGGCGTCACGAAAAGGGTCCTTTGTTGGTTCGTCCACTTCGATTGGAAGCCAGGACGTGGCTGATCACTGGAAATCAACTGATTTTTCCTCCAACCTCCAGTAGGACATTAGAGAGGGAGGGCGTCCTGTCTCTCCATCGAGGGGGATCGACCTCAACAGGATCGGAACTAAGACTGAGATACAAAAGGTAAAGAAAACGTTTTGTAAAAAATAAATATTGAGTAGATTTGTAAAAATACAAATCGAGGTAGGTGTTCATTGAAAATGCTGAGGTAGGATTGTAAAAACAATCTGAGGTAGATTTATTAATTTA
>NC_056508.1:268699-277999 GCF_014905685.2 Nematolebias whitei | reverse complement strand
AGGTAGGATTGTAAAAACAATCTGAGGTAGATTTATTAATTTAAATCAAGATAGGTGTTAATTGTAACGACACTGAGAAATAATGGGTTCAGGAAATAGTAAGGATGAGGAATATATTCCTTGTGGTCCAGAGGCGGACCGGATGCGTAGATTACATGGTGATTCTCGTCTCAGCTTTGTTTCACAGTGGCATAATAAATTAAATTTCCCAAGAAATGGTTCGTTTGACCCAGAAGACATCCAAAAACTAGAAGAACATTTATTACGTCAAAAACAAAAAATGTGCAGCATGAAGATGGTCCCACAAGCCACACTCGTAGCAATGCATAACCATGAACAGGCATTTAAATTATGGAAAAACTAGGCTAAATCCCTATCACAAAAAACAGCATCTAAAACTTATCAGATGACCCAGAAAATTGAAAAGGCGACCAAAGAGGCTCTAAAAAATGAGACAATTACATAAAAATAAAAAACTAAGACAGGAAACGCTTCACTGTTGGCCAAATTAACTACTCCTTCTTCTCTCTCTCTCTCTCGCTCTCTCTCTCTCATGCACCGGAGTCCAGTGGATCTCTGCCTCTCACGACACCCCTCTACCCCTCCCTGACCGGCCTCAACGCCACCCCACCTTACACACCACCTGCTCCAGGCAAGAAAAAGAAAGAAAGAGAACCAACAGCAGATCCTACATCATGTCTGATGACTACTCCAGTGTGGGTGCTGGATTCAGATGATGACTACCATGGACACTGTTTCGTGGATGACGATTGGTCACCCATAATACCACCACCACCAGATCTCGAAACAAAGGATGAGAACAAAGGAAAAACATCAAAGGACAAAACATCATCTATACAGACCAGACAACAACAGCTGAAAAAAAAAGAACCTTGAAACCCAGGCGGCAGAAATAAAACAACAGATCGATGCCCTCAAACAAGCAAGTTCGAAGAAAAAGAAGGCTGCTGCCAACCATCTGTCAGACTCAGAGGACGAGACCGAAGATGAGACAGACGACCCCAACTACGTCCACACCAACCCCATGATGGAGGTGAGAGGACCAACCGGCCCTCAGCTGGTGTACAGGGCCTGGCCCAAGACTTGTCTGATTGACATGGCCAAACAACACCTTCCAGACCAAGCACAAGGGGGAGAGGCTATAGCCACCGCTGTTCTCAACATGGTAGCTGTACTTCAACCCACCCTACCAGAATTAAAATTAATCTTTGCTTCCGTATATGGTATTGGATTCATTAATATGGTGGGATCACAAAGGTTTGATGATCCTGAAGCACAACAACGCCTCACACATGCAGAATATTCTCATGAGCAGAACAGAGAGTATAGAGAGCGTGTTGCAGGAATAGCAGGTTGAATCAGGGAAGCTTTCCCCCAAACTCCAAGGTTTACCATCATCACAGACACCACCCAGAAGATGAATGAACCACCACAAGATTATGCTGACAGGCTGCTCCCCATCTTCAGAACACATTCTGGCATCCCAATGAACTATGAGGACTGGCGAGAGGCCCCTCAAGCCACGTCTTTTGAGACCATCTTTTGTCAATACCTGATGAGTGGGCTTATGCTTCCTATCCGCAAATCTGTCCAGAGCACATACATCCGATGGAAATCTGGCATCCGCCTAAACGAGCTCCTGAGACACGCCAGGCACGCCTGGGATCAACACATAACAGAACTGGCCAACACACAAAAAAAAGGCAAAGACAAACTGAAGATGTCCAGCTCACGCTCCTCCAAGCTGCAGCACAGATGACACTCAGTTCAGCTGAACCTCAGGGTCCACAAAGACCCCAGCCACAACAAAGACCACCCTCACCACCCTATCCACCACAACACCAGCCCTATCAACACCAGGGTGGGTCCCTGGGTCTCCAAGGACCCCAACCTTGCTTCCTGTGTTGAGGACTGGACCGCTGGGTCAGAGACTGCCCTCAGAAACGTTACAACAGAGGACGACCAAGCCGTCAGTTCAGACCACAAGGTCCACGTTTCCCGATGCAGAATCCAGACCCCAACCAGTACCAACAACAGCAAAATGGACAGAACTTTTTCCCGGGCCCACACCGACGTGGTGGACGTGGCCCAGGACAACAAGGCGGTCGTGGTCACAGGGGTGGCTATTCAACCAGGCCCAGGAGGTCGAGACCTTGGACTCCAAACTGCAAGTACCAACAAACACATACCTGTTTTTCCAACATACACAGGCGAGATTATTCCCACATATTACAAATACACACAGTCAGCATGTCTGAAGTTACCCATGCTCACAGTGATGATTGAAGACATTCCTGTCAAATTTCTTGTGGACTCAGGGGCTACACAGTCCCTGATTATGAAAAAATGTTTTCCTAATGCTCCATTCTCAGGCAAGATTGTTCACTCCACAGGAGCATCTGGACAAGCTATCCCTGAAGCTGTCACAGTCCCCCTCAAAATTACTGATCCTTTCGATCAGTTCACTTACAATCATCAGTTTTTACTGTCTGACTCCTGCCCAGTAAATTTGCTGGCCAGAGATCTGATTTTAAAATTTAAACTAACACTCAGCTGTGGCCCTGATGGCCTGCTGATATCTAAACAGGAAGAGAGTTCAGACACACTTGTCTCCCTCACCCCTGATTTGTTGTATATTTTTGAATGGCTGTTAACAGACCCGGCCCAACAAAACTCTCTGATCTCCATGGCCAGAGAAAGACTCACACCCACAAGTTGTTTCATGTCTGAACAGAAGCTTCACTGCACAACTCGTGTAACTTCAGATCCAGCTGATCACTTAGGAGACTCATTTCTGATGACACCACCAACACAGCTGCCCTCCGCCTCCATCTGCTGGACAAATGATTGTTGTTTAATTTTAGTGACGCTCAATGACATGACATCACCTCAAACATCCTACTTTACAGTGCAGGACTCCTTTCCTCACATTTCACTGGCTAAACCACCTGATTTGCAGTGGCGCTCCCTGGGTCCTTTGGCACTCAGAGTACACTCTGCTGCAGATTGGGAACCACGTGACAATTGTTTTTTCTCCCCCACTCTCAACATGTACAGACAAGATTTTTGTCACATGCTGATAGTGCGCCCCACAAAGGAAGTGATTAACAATAACACACGACTAGTAACGTCCATGTTGTCTCTGGACTGTCCTGAATTGGCTGACGTCCCTCAACATTTATGGGCAAAAACTAAGTACGATGTAGGATTAATTAAAGGTCAGGAGCCAGTTGAAATCACACCAAAATCTTCATAAACAGGTCCAAAATTCCTCAGTATCCACTCAAACCTGAGGCTGAACAGGGCATTACACCAGTTTTCCACTCCTTGCTTGAAGCTGGAGTAATCGTCCCCTGTCTAACATCCCCTGTGAGAACACCTATTTTTCCTGTGAAAAAGATCAGACCCCACCCTCCAGATGAGTAGCGCTTCGTTCAGGACTTGAGAGCAGTTAATGCAGCAGTCCAGGCCCGTGCACCTATTGTTCCAAATCCTTATGCGATTTTGTCACAGATACCAGCTGGCTCCACCCATTTCAGCGTAATCGACTTGGCCAATGCCTTTTTTAGCGTACCTGTCCATCCAGACAGCCAGTTTTGGTTTGCTTTTCAGTTTTTGGGAAAATCATACACGTTCACCCGCCTTTGTCAAGGTTATTGTGAGTCACCCACGATTTTTCACCAAGCACTGAATGACAGCTTGGCTGGGTTCTCTCTGCCCAATGGTTGTGCTCTGCTACAGTACTTTAATGATCTGTTGCTAGCAACACCTTCTGACCAATCTTGCAAAAAACACACTGTCTGTCTACTCCAGTATTTAGCTGAGCAGGGACACAAAGCATCTTTGTCTAAACTGCAGTTTGTGCAAACCACTGTGACATTCCTGGGCCACAGAATCTCTGCAGAGGGCAGAGAACTAGCTGACTCACGTGTTACAGCCATTGTCAGCTTACCTCTCACTAAAACTAAAAAACAGCTCATGTCCTTCTTAGGACTTTGTGGTTATTGTAGACATTTCATTCCTAGTTATGCTGAGGTTGAGACTCCACTACGCACTGTTTGTCATGAAAAAGGCCTCCAAATGAGCTCACACATTACTTGGACACGAGAGGCACTGCAGGCCTTTGAGAAATTAAAACAACAACTACAAAAAGCACCTACTCTTGGTATTCCAGATCTATCATGCCCATTTATTCAGGCTGTGGATGAGAAAGGTGGTTGCATGACCTCTGTCCTCCTCCAAAAACATGGAGATAGGCTGAAACCAGTTGCTTATTTTTCTGCTAAATTGGACTCTGTGGCTGTTGGTTTACAATTGTGCTTGCGCGCTGTAGCAGCCACAGAAAAAGCAGTTCTTGCGAGTCGTGACATTGTTGGCTACTCTGATTTGACCCTACTTGTTCCACATGCTGTGACACAAATTTTGAATGAGCAAAAAACTGCTTTCCTGTCCACAGCTCGATGGCTTAAATATCACACAACCCTACTGGACATGCCAAACATAACCATAAAACGTTGCAATGTTTTGAACCCAGCTACCCTCCTTCCAAGGAAGGAGGAAGGCACACCTCATGACTGCATGTCTGAACTTGAAACTATTTGCACTCCACGTCCTGACTTGAAACAAGAACCCATTGACAAAACTGACTGGGAACTGTTCATTGATGGCTCTGCATCACGTGACCCATTCACTGGTACCATTCTTAGTGGCTATGCTGTTGTAACACTCTCTCATACAGTAGAAGCAAAAGCATTAGAATCTTGCTCTGCTCAAGCTTGTGAACTGATTGCTCTCACAAGAGCATGTGTTTTGTCTGAAGGAAAAACTATAAATATTTATACTGACAGCAGGTACGCTTTTGGTGTTGTCCATGACTTTGGAGCACTATGGAAACACAGGCGTTTCCTACGTTCTGATGGCCAGCCCATACTCAACCACAAACTTGTGTCTGACCTTTTAGACGCAATCACACTTCCATCTACAGTGGCAGTCATAAAGTGCATGGCTCACACAAAAAACACAGACAGTCTCAAAAGGAAATGCTCTGGCTGATGAAGCTGCCAAATTAGCAGTAACTTCCTCTTCAATGCTCACTCTGACTTTGACAAATGACTCACAAGACGATGACTCTTCATTCTCTGTTTCTGACATGCAGAAGCTCACAAACGCCATTGAAAAAGCAGAATGGAAGAAACACGGCGGTGTTTTTTCTGAAAACATCTGGATTGGCCCAAATGGCAATCCATGTTTACCTAAACATTTCTTCCCTTCTTTTGCTGTGTTGACACATTCTTTGGATCATGTGTCAAAGGGAGGGATGCTACGATAGATTAATGCTGATTGGTTCACAGTAAATTTTTCAAAAACAGCAGCCCAACATTGTGATGCATGTTTAATATGTGCCACACATAATGTTGCCAAAACGATAAAAACAACATCTCCTGGAGCACACAGAACAATTACAGCACCTTTTCAACATTTAATGATTGATTTCATTGAACTAACACCAGTTCAAAACAAAATATACTATCTGGTCATGGTGGACATGTTTTCCAAATGGGTTGAGGCTTTCCCCACTAAACATGCCACAGCCAGTACAGTGGCAAAACTTCTGTTACAGGAAGTAATACCCAGGTGGGGCATATCACAAAGAATTTCTAGTGACAATGGCCCACATTTTGCTAATCAGATACTCCAAGAAGTATCACAAACGTTGAATTTTGACCTAACGAAACACTGTGCGTACCATCCATAAAGTGGAGGAGCGGTTGAAAGAGAGAATGGGACATTAAAAAACAAACTGACAAAAATCTGTGCAGACACAAACCTCCCCTGGGTTACATGTTTACCCATTGCTTTGATGTACATGAGGATGCGACGGAGAGCTAAAAATAACCTTAGCCCTTTTGAAATCCTTTTTGTAGCACCACCCAACCTAGGAGTGGGGCCAGCCACCACCAATGATTTGAAACATTGTGATCACAACATGCTAACGTACTGCATACATTTAACTAACCATTTAAAATCCCTCAGGTCCCAGGTCCAAGGAGGGCTTCCCAGCCCAGCACAAGAACAATTGCATAACATAACCCCTGTTGGGTTTTTTTTATGATTAAATCCAAAAAAAGTTCAATCTGGTCCTCTGGACATTCAAAAAAAACCAAAAAAAAAAAAAACCAAAGCGAAAAAATCTAGAAACGTTTCGTCTCTCATCCAAGAGACTTCCTCGGTCTGAGGTGCTGTTTTCAGCTCAGTCTCTTAAATAGCACCTTCTCAGAGTGGATCAAGCAGTTTGCTGCTGACAACCAAAACTAGCTGATCACATGTTCAAGAAGAACCATCAGCCTAACAATGGATCATTAGCACACTGATGGCTGTTTACTATTCACAGAGGGCTGAGTGATACTAGCAATCACAGCATTGTAAGAGGGGGACAGTTGAACCCTACAGATGAGTCTACACTCATCTCCAGGCCAGCGGTCACTCTTTCAGGGATGAAGATGTTCACATCCTAGATAGAGAGGAACGATGGTTTGAGAGAGGAGTAAAGGAGGCCATCTTTGTGAAAAGAAATCGTCCATCGTTAAACAGGGGTGGAGGCCTACGTGTTCAATTGTCCCCCTCTTACAATGCTGTGATTGCTAGTATCACTCAGCCCTTTGTGAATAGTAAACAGCCATCAGGGTGCTAATGATACATTGTTAGGCTGATGGCCCTTCTTGAGCATGTGATCAGCTGGTTTTGGTTGTCAGAAACAAAACTGGTTGATCCACTCTGAGAAGGTGCTATTTATAAGACTGAGCTGTATACAGCACCTCAGACTGAGGAAGTCTCTCGGATGAGAGACGAAACGTTTCTATATTTTTTTGCTTTTTTATGTTTTTTTGTTTTTTTTGAATGTCCAGAGGACCAGATTGAACTTTTTTGGATTTTTCTACCTGGATTATTGAGCATGCATCAGGATACACATACACATACACATACACAATAACTGAACTGTTGCCGCTCACTAACAGGACATTAACACTTTCACACAGAGTGGTAACACATGAACATCACAAACACCTGCCAGAACCACTGATATAGAGACTTTTTACACACATGAAGAGAACTTCGCAGTTTAGAAACAACATACCGCTGAGCTACTAAGGACCAGCAGCCGGAGTACTAGGCTGAATAAAGGCATTGGAGCTGAGCACTGAATGCCCATCGCAGAGCCCTTGAGCAAAGGAATGCTAGGTGGCCGCTGCTGACCGGCATCTGATCTTTGTATCACATACCCTACGAGGGACAGTGACTAGCGTGTGCGCTAGACACCAACAAGTGCTTGAGGGTTTCCCCTCGCCGCACCCAACTGAAAGAACTGAACCTAAGACTGTCAAGAACATGCCTACACCAAGATGGTTAAATCAGGCAATCGCCTGTTTTGCCCTCACACTGATCGCAATACTGATAGCTCTGTTGACTTGGTATTTACACCCTTCTAACGGCCCTCAGAACAGACCTACTCGCAGCCTAAAAACAGAACACACACACACCTCACAGGATCTGATTATCACTCATGAAGCAGGCAGTACCAGCACATATCAGTTTGACCTATGCGAAATCATCTCTTGTGGCAACCAACAGGCCTACTATAGAAATAAAGAAGTCTATCTGTGTGCTATAGGTCCGCCAAGAACAGAGATCTCTCTAAATGCCCAACCAACCCCCAACTTAGCACCTGCGTTGATTGGGGCCAGATAGTCAAACACACAGGCACATGGACACGACACAGAGTTATGTACACGACAATATACAAAATTGGATACAAAATCTTACCCTCCAAAGAGACTATTCCAGAAACCCAAGTGCTAACCCCATTTCATTATTCATTCCTGGCCATTTCCTTACTCCCCCAGCACCCAACCCTTGTCTCTCCAAAGACAAAAGGGATATCTCGGGTACATGCCAATTCTACTCAGATAGCAGGACGATCGCTTTCGCCTTAGGAGCAGACATAAGTGGTACAGACCCAATAGGATGTTTTTTTATACACATTGTACAACCCGCCAACACACCACAGCCCCAGACCTCGTATGCAACTAACGAGACCTACCTAGCCCCTCCAACCGAAACAATACCAGTCATATCAGTAGATTATACCTAACTTAGCCCAGAAGACCTAATAGAGAGGGCAACAGGACATGGAGATGACAACATGTGGCTCTCCTGGCTTATTGAAGCTGCAAGAGAAGCCCAACTTAGCAACTGTGTAGCTTGTGCAGCAGTAAGGCCAAAGCTAGTTACCCAACTCACCCCATTATTCCCAAATGATCCATGGGGATACAACTGTATGATTAATATAACTAGAACCGGCTCTCCCCCCAACTGCACCACCCTTAGTGACATATACCCACCCATTCATAATAAAACCCACCCAGGCTCATTTAAACCTAGAATGATCATGGGAGGATACCATTGTTTTAATTTCACAGCCACAAACCCCAAACAAAGCTATGGATACATAGACCACACTTGGTGTAATGTCACCACACCAGTCTCAACAGACAAAGAGACCACCCAGCTCATGGGAACATGGGCAAGGGTAGGATTGTATTACTATTGTGGAGGTCAAAGACTAGTAGTAAAAATTCCCCAAAGGACAATAGGCCTGTGTGCTTTTATACGCCTCATAGCACCATTAACCCTAGTTGGACTCCCATCTGACAAACCCACAAGTCATAGAACTCGTCGGTCCACTGACTTTGACCCTAAGAGCTCACCCACGTACATAAATGCAATAGGGGTACCCCAAGGAGTCCCTGATGAGTATAAACTAGCCAGCCCCATTTGGTCAGCCTTTGAATCTCTAATCCCCTACGTTACAGTTAACAAAAACGTTGCTAGAATTAATTTCATCCATTATAATGTCCTCCGTCTTACTAACCTGACAAGAGATGCGATCTAGGGACTAGCAGATCAACTCAGACCCACCTCAAAAATGGCCATCCAAAACAGAATGGCACTAGACATGCTACTAGCAGAGCAGGGTGGAGTCTGCCATATGGTAGGAGACGAATGCTGTACATACATCCCAAACAACACAGCACCCAATGGTAAAGTTGTACGAGCCCTAGAGGGCCTGAAAGTTTTGTCCACAGAAATGCAAGATGCCTCAGGGGTAACAGACCCTATTTCAAAATGGTTCTCAGAAGTTTTTGGCAGGTGGAAAGGTATCATAATGTCTTTACTTATGGCTCTAGGAATAGGCCTAGCCATTTTAGCAGTCTGTGGATG
>NC_056508.1:262072-268599 GCF_014905685.2 Nematolebias whitei | reverse complement strand
AACTGTGTAGCTTGTGCAGCAGCAAGGCCAAAGCTAGTTACCCAACCCGCCCCATTATTCCCAAACGATCCATGGGGATACAACTGTATGATTAACATAACTAGAACCGGCTCTCCCCCCAACTGCACCACCCTTAGTGACATATACCCACCCATTCATAATAAAACCCACCCAGGCTCATTTAAACCTAGAATGATCATGGGAGGGTACCATTGTTTTTATTTCACAGCCACAAACCCCAAACAAAGCTATGGAAACATAGACCACACTTGGTGTAATGTCACCACGCCAGTCTCAACAGACAAAGAGACCACCCAGCTCATGGGAACATGGGCAAGGGTAGGATTGTATTACTATTGCAGAGGTCAAAGACTAGTAGTAAAAATTCCCCAAAGGACAATAGGCCTGTGTACTTTTGTACACCTTATAGCACCATTAACCCTAGTTGGACTCCCATCTGACAAGCCCACGAGTCATAGAACTTGTCGGTCCACTGACTTTGACCCTAAGAGCTCACCCACGTACATAAATGCCATAGGGGTACCCCAAGGAGTCCCTGATGAGTATAAACTAGCCAGCCCCATCTGGTCAGCCTATGAATCTCTAATCCCCTACGCTACAATTAACAAAAACGTTGCTAGAATTAATTTCATCCATTATAATGTCCTCCGTCTTACTAACTTGACAAGAGATGTGATCGAGGGACTAGCAGATCAACTCAGACCCACCTCAAAAATGGCCATCCAAAACAGAATGGCACTAGACATGCTACTAGTAGAACAGGGTGGAGTCTGCCATATGGTAGGATACGAATGCTGTACATACATCCCAAACAACACAGCACCTGATGGTAAAGTTGTACGAGCCCTAGAGGGACTGAAAGTTTTGTCCACAGAAATACAAGATGCCTCAGGGGTAACAGACCCTATTTCAAAATGGTTCTCAGAAGGTTTTGGCAGGTGGAAAGGTATATAATGTCTTTCCTTATGGCTCTAGGAATAGGCCTAGCCATTTTAGCAGTCTGTGGATGCTGTTGCATCCCTTGCCTCTGATCCTTATCTACCAGAATCATCACAACCGCTTTCTCCCCAGAACGTGCAGCTCAAACTTATGCTCTCCTTACCCAACACCTACAAGACCAACTCCTCTCTGATGATGATTCTGAAACATCTTTACTGTCAGAAAAGGATAAGCCTGCCCCCTCAAACACTGTCGCAAAGGACACATTCATCCTGAAGAACGTTTAAAATGCGTATTCTCTTATTCATCCAAGACAAAGACTCTCAATTAGAAAGAACAATTTTATTGATTGACACCAACACCCCTGAAGATAAGCTGTTCTTACATTATGACATAGAGGGAACACAAATAAACCACACTTTCCAAGGGTTCACCACCAGATTTCTTAAACCTAGTCTGTGAAGCAGTCCAACAGTGGGGATTTAGGCTCCAAACCTCAGACTTTACGTTTACAGGACAAGGGTACCAAAATTAAGAAAGACTCACCTTTATCACCTTTTTATCACTTTTATTTTCTTTCATTTTATATTCATCTTGTGTTCAAATACCATGTGTTCATCTCATCTTCAGCTATGCCACACACACAAGGGTTCTGTCCCCTATAGAAACAGCTCTTGTCATTTCCAGCTGATTTTATGAAAGGCTCATGTTCAACCGTGATTTCATGCCATATGTGTCTTGATGAAGGTACCTGCAACAGAAAAACATGTTTACTGTCCCAAATTAGATTAAGTAGAAACCAGTTTTGCCTAAAAGAACTTGTTTGTCCCACCTTGTATTGTTCCAGTAAGCCCTTAAGGCACATGGCTCATGAAGAGTGAAATTTTTTGAACGCCCTGTGCGTGCGAAGGACTGTATAAATTAAGTATTCACTGGATGTGTTCTTCAGAACTCCTTGAGCCTTAAGCCGTGCTGTTCTCCCTTTGCAAAGGAAATAATAAATCTGCTGCGTGTTGCTTAAAACTAAGATCTTGTAGTGAACTAGGCCTGATGTCAAAACCTTGACCTAAGGACCATATGGGACAGAAACTGTCATTTCATTGATTTGAATCCAGAAATACAGGTTGACCCATCCTGAGACTTTCTTTCTTGAATTAATCAAGTAAAAGAAGACTACTTTCTATTATCATTACCATTTTACAAATGTTTGATAATCAAATTGTGTTAGTTCAAACAATGTTTAAATGTTGAAGTGAACTACTCATTTTTATTAACTGTGAAACAGTAATAACGATTTTTAATCCTCATTCAAAGAAGAAATCAGGTTAATGATGCATTGTCTGATTTTCTGTCTTCGATGAGCAAGTGTGTAAGTTGTTCAAAGTTCAAGTTTCGGTCAACTGCAAGTTTACTGAAAAAGAAATGTCATGTTTAACTTTTACAGCAAGATACTGGAGAAGTGACTCCACGAAGTCTGAATTCTTCATAATAATCTTTTGTCTGTTCTTAAACAATCTTAATCTTTTTCCTTGACTTTTCATAACACCTTACATCACAAAACACACCTCTGTTTTGGTCAATCGACCAATCAGAAAGTTCTCAAATGAACCGGAAGTGAGCTTTCTTTAAATGTTGGCACTTCCTAGTTCAACTGAGAGTTAAGAAGTAGCAGTAAGTTTGAGAAGAGTCAGCTGAAGATGGAGAGTTCTGCAAGAGGTTCCACCTCCAGTTGGAGTCGGGTGGAGAGTTTGCAGCTCTAGTCATTTGGGAGTAGATGAAGAAGTTCTGCAGTTCTGAAACTCAGCAGTTCCAGAGTTCATGAAGGCTGGAATTCAGGATGCTGCTGAAAGAAAATCAAACTGAACCAGAGAAGATCTGGGAATTATGAAAGTCTGTCTGGATGATCTCACGACTCCCGAGGTTTAGCTGTTCTTACGGAGACGCTGAAAAGTGGCTCGAAGTGGAACTTTACGCCGGAACTGACATATCTTCAGAAAGGTAAAAAGTCGATCTTCAACCAAAGTGTACCGTTGGGACAAGCTGGTCCAAAGGAGCGTGCTGTTCTGGTTAAAACAGACAAATTCCCTCACACATCTCTCTCAACTTAAACTTCATTTCCCATCTTTAAAATTCTTCTATCTGCTAAAAATCATTACAGATATTTTTAGAAATGTCTGAAGCAAAGTTTTTCAATCACCGCCGTGTGGTTAATAATCTGTTGTACTACTGGAAGTGAGAACAATCGCTGCATTGTTTACTTCCTGTAAACTGATTAATAAGCTGTCGTTATTTTCAATTTTTGCCAATTAATGTAAATGTGTGATGTGTTAAACTTGATTCTGTTAATAAATGACCCACTGTCATTGGTGAGTCAAAGATAATTAACGTCTCACGTCCACATTTTATTAAATTCAGATGCACGTCATAATACAGTCCAGAAAAATGAAAGAATCCGTTTAATTTATGAATATATCATGCATATGTTCTACTACAATCTCAAGTCTCAAGTTCAAGATCCCCTTAAAGTTTATCTATAAAATAAACTTCACAACTAGCTCCCTGTCAAATCCAGAATAGAATTCAAAATCTTACTTCTAACCTACAAAGCTCTCAACAAACTGGCTCCATCTTATATTACAGATCTTATTGTTCCATATTTTCCTAACAGAGCACTTCGCTCTCAAACTGCAGGTTTACTTGTGTTTCCTAGAATTTACAAAAACAGAATGGGAGGCAGATCTTTCAGTCATCAAGCTCCCCTCTTGTGGAACCAGCTTCCAATCTCTGTCCGTGAGGCTGACACATTATCCAGTTTTAAAATTAGGCTTAAGACTTTCCTTTTTGCTAAATCCTATAGTTAGGGTTGGCTTGGGTTTCCTGAGATGTCCCTTAGTTATGCTGCTATAGGCTTAGACTGCTGGAGGACAAACTGACCACACTTTTCACTCTGCTACTGTCTTTACTTACTCTGCTCAACATTTGTAATTTTTTTCTATACTTAACATGTGTTTTTTTTGTTGTTGTCTTTCAGGTACACCTGGACCTACGTATATCTGGACCTACCATTCTGTGTTTGTTTGTCTCTCCTTCCTGTCCTCTCAAACAAGCCGGTCAAAGCAGATGGCCGCATGGCCGCTTGTCCTGAGCCTGGTTCTGCTGGAGGTTTCTTCCTTTTAAAAAATGAGTTTTTCTTTCCACTGTTGCCACTGTGCTTGCTCAGGATGTTAGACTGCAACAAAACCAAGATTCAATTTGTCTGCTGGATTCCTTAGATAGAGAACTTTACTAATTGGCTTTTATGTATGTGAATGTTTCTGTAAAGTGCCCTGAGACAACTTTGTTGTGATTTGGCGCTATATAAATAAATGGAATTGAAATTGAAATTGAATTGGAGCAGCTGATCAACATCTCAAATGCTCAAATCTCAACTTCAGCCCCAAATCCCACGAGTTGAAAAGGAGGTGGATGCATTCCCATCTACCTGGAGGCAGTGCTCGAGTGCCAGACTAGAGAGATCTTGGAGGTATCAGGAAACACAGCTTGTGGCAGTGGGAGGACCAAGTTCATCCCCGGCACCTGCAGTTAAGTCTGCAGCAACAAAGGGCTTGGCAGGCTGCTGGGAGAAATGGCCATCGCTCGGGGAAAAGTCCTGCCCTGCATTCAGGCAGTCCTGCTGCCCAAGAGGACCGAGAGGTCTGTAAATGGTAAATGGTAAATGGACTGTACTTATATTGCACCTTTCTATCTTATTTCAAGATACTCAAAGCGCTTTACACTACAATCTTTTATCACAGCTCATCTTGACTACTGTAATGCACTGTATGCAGGCATTAGCCGGACGTCTCTTGCTCATCTGCAGCTTGTGCAGAACTCTGCTGCTCGCCTGTTAACTCAGGCTCGTAGGCGCGAGCATATTACTCCCATCCTGGCATCCCTTCATTGGCTCCCTGTGCACTACAGAATTAATTTTAAGCTTTTGCTGTTTGTTTTTAAATGTCTGAACAACCTTGCACCACCATACCTGTCTGAGCTGCTTCAGCCTTACTGTCCACCCCGATCCCTACGATCAGCTGATCAGCTGCTGCTGACAGTCCCTTAAACTATGCTGAAGCTCAGAGGTGACAGAGTGTTTGCTGTTGTTGCTCCCAGGTTGTGGAACAATTTACCCTTGAGTGTCAGACAGGCCTCCTCTCTTCCTGTTTTTAAATCTCTTTTAAAGACACACTTTTATTCTTTGGCTTTTAACACGTGATCTTATCTTTTATGGCTTTTTAATACACCTGCTGTGAAACTGGTATGTGAATGGTTTTTTATGTTTCTTTGTGTATGCTTTGTATGTTTTTATTGTTTTGTTTGTTTTTATTGTTTTATTGTGCAGCACTTTGGCTACCCTTGTGGTTTTTAAAATGTGCTATATAAATAAAGTTGATTGATTGATTGATCTGTGTCCTCATTTACCCATTCATACAGCACTCTACTAGATCTCTACAAAGCTAATTGAACAAATCATTCTAAAGAGACTAATCAGTGCTTTAGATCACATTCATACACTGATGGGACACACATCAGAGGCTATGAGGAGTTCAGTGTCTTGCCCAAGGACACTTCAGCATGTGGCTGCTGGTTGATTCGAACCCCCTACTCTTGCAATGAAGGACGACTGCTCTAACCACTCAGCCACAGCCGCTCCCCTCGGCCCCCCTCAGTTACAGCCCCTGTTGGGTCTGGGTGGACGGATAGACATCTGTAGTGTTAGGACAGGAGCTGGCTGCAGGCCACCAGACCCGGAAACCTGCCTCCAGGCCATGTCTTCCCCCCATCTCGAATCTCCCTCAGAAGTGGCAACTCATACTATCAATAAATCAAGGAGACGTCAATTAAGTTTTATCAATTATATTAAATCAAGGCAGGAAAAGGTTAAAGTTTACAGTGCTGGTCTCTCCGGTCTGTGACGTGATCACAAACCCAGAAGAGCACAGATGTTCCATGAAAATACTCATTTATAGGGACCTAGACTCCTCCTTCACAGAAGGAGAGCTCAACCTGTCAGTGTATGAGGGGGCATGACTAAGTGTGATCTCAATGGATCTTACATGGATTGACATGTAAGGGAATATGAACTGGTGCTTCAAAAAGCCTTTACGTGATGTGGCAAGCAGATTAAACTCTATTCCTTGATGGATATTGAATCCCAGGGAGACTCTTTTTAGATTTGCTGGCCCAGTTTAACCCAATCAGAACTGTGTCATAATTTCATTATAATCCCGTCTCTGAGCAAATCAAAACCCCAGGACCAGTCAGATAAATATCTAACAGTAGCCAGTTTCTTCGGATCCGCTGTGGGATGGACTGCTACAAAAGATCCTTCCTGCCCAAAGACATTAGCATCCAGAACAACTCTAAAGAAACCAAGATGAGCTATAACAATTAATTTCACTTTGGGATTAATAAAGCATATTTGAATTGAATATACCTGTATGTATATATACACACACACACACACACACACACACACACACACACACACACACACACACACACACACACACACACACACACACACACAC
>NC_056508.1:251678-261972 GCF_014905685.2 Nematolebias whitei | reverse complement strand
ATACTTACACAGATAGATAGATAGATAGATAGATAGATAGATAGATAGATAGATAGAGACTTCTGTTGGCCCACCTGACTAAACAAACAAGCACATATCAGGACCCACTGCAGTTTGCTTATCGGCGTGGACTTGGAGTTGAAGATACCATCATACACCTGCTTCAGCAAACTTACTGTCATCTAGAAAAGGCAGACAGCACTGTGAGTCATGTTCTTTGATTTCTCCAGTGCATTAAACACAATCCAGCCTGATTTGCTTTGTCTAACTCCAGAAGACTCAGGTGGAGGCCTCAACAATCACCTTGGTCAACGATACCTGACAAACAGACCACAGTTTGTGAGACTGGAGGGTTGTGTGTCTAACCAGGTGGTCAGTAGCTTGGAAGCACCACAAGGGACTGTACTCTCATCATTCCTTTTCACTCTGTACACCTCAGATTTCCTGTGCAAAACAGATTCCTGTCATCTGCAGAAATATTCAGATGACTCTGCAGTGATCGGGTGTATCAGAAATGGACAAGAAGCTGAGTACTGGTGGACTGCTTTGTGGCATGGTGTGGAAAAAAATCATCTCATCTTGAATGTGAACAAAACAAAGGAGATGATTGTAGATTTCAGGAGAAACAGGAACATGTCCAACACTATTTCCATCATGGGAGAAAAAGTGGAGGTGGTGGAGAAATATAAATACATTGGGGTTCACCTGGACAACAGACTGGACTGGAAATGCAACAGTGAAGCCATCTACAAGAAGAGACAGAGCAGACTATACTTCTTGAGGAAGCTGAACTCCTTCAACGTTTGCAGCAAGATGCTGCATATCTTCTATAAGTCTGTTGTAGAGAGCGCTTTCTTCAGCCATCATCTGCTGGGGTAGCAGCACCAGAGCAAGTGACTTAAAAATAGATCAACAAGCTCATAAAGAAGGCTAGCTAAGTTCTTGGGAAACCTCTAGAACCTTTGGAGATGATTGTATTGTAGGGTTTTGTCATTGTCCTTCCACCAGGTTCCTGAAGGCAGGGGCGGTGCTGATGAGCAGCCGCAGCTGAGACCATTTTCCCTAATTGGTGCCAGGACTACTTAAGGCTCCAGTTGAGCTCCAGTCAGTGCTGGAGCATTGTTCTACCTGCCGGTACTTATGCCTCCAGCCCTGTATAGTGTTCAAGGATTGAGAAGACTTCCCTTGTTTTTGTGTCCACATTTTCAGAGTCTTGACGTCCTGGATCCTGTCCTGTATTCTGAAGTATTGAAGAAAACCCTGAGGGTAAACTTACCTGTGTTTCCTGGTGCCCAGCTGCCTGCACACGCCTTCCACCCACGCCTTCCACCACTTGCCTTTGCAGTCTGCCTGGTCATCATCATGGAAGGAGGAAAAACCCTCAGCCTGTCCATCAGCCATCCTAACTACTTTCACTGTAAGCCTCTCAAAGACCTTGAATATTCAGTTATTGGATCATCTCCTCATCGTAAAGTAATCCTCCTCCTCTGTCTTCACAGACCCAGATCCTGTTTTGTAAATAGTTTATTTTTCACTCACTGTAAAATAAACATTTTTCAATTACGTTTGAATTTGGTTCTGTTTTCCCCTCAGTCTGTTCACTTGGGTAACTCCACATTACAACATTCTCTATCTAAGGAATCCAGCAGGCAATTTGAATCTTGTCTCAACAACCTGGTTCCATCTTATATTCCAGATTTTATTGTTCCATATTTTCCTAACAGAGCACTTCGCTCTCAGACTGCACGTTTACTTGTGGTGGTTCCTAGAATTTACAAAAACAGAATGGGAGGAAGATCTTTCAGTTCTCAGGCTCCTCTCTTGTGGAACCAACTTCCAATCTCTGTCTGTGAGGCTGACACATTATCCAGTTTTAAAACTAGACTTAAGACTTTGCTTTTTGCTAAATCCTACAGTTAGGGTCGGCTTGGGTTTCCTGAGCTGTCCCTTAGTTATGCTGCTATAGGCTTAGACTGCTGGAGGACAAACTGACCACAATTTTCACTCTACTACTGTCTTTACTTACTCTGCTCAACATTTGTAATTATTTTTTCTATACTTAACATGTGTTTTTTTTTTTGTCTTTCAGATACACCTGGACCTATATCTGGACCTACCATTCTATGTTTTTCAGTTGAAAACCTTGCTTCCAGCTTCACACAGACATTAACCACACGGCAGTGGTTGAAAAACTTTGCTTCAGACATTTCTAAAAATATCTGGATTAATTTCTTAGCAGATAGAAGAGTTTAAAGATTGAAGTTTAGAGGGAGGGAGATGGTGTGTGTGTGAGTGAAAAGTGTTGGACAGAACGACACCCTCCATTCGACCCAGCTTTCCTCGGTACGCTCGGTAGTCAACTCGACTCATTACCTCTCTGACGATGAATCAGTGGAAGCGGAGCTCCAGTTACGCTACCGGTCCAGCATCTCCGTAGGATGGCAGAGAACCGTCCGGAGTGGTGGCGGGACGTCGTCAACAACAGTTCACCTCACGAGTGGACTTCACATGAGTGGGGTCCGTCAGAGTTCCACTCAGAGGTGGAAGATGTCATAATCCCAATACTCGGAAGAGCTTTGAATCATGGCTGGACTTCTGTTCTCCCAAACGACTGGAGCTGCAAACTCTCCACCCGACTCCAACTTTGTTGAACTAGGAAGTACCAACATTTAAAGAGCTCTATTTCCGGTTCATTTGGGAGTTTCTGATTGGTCGATGGACCAAAACAGAGGTGTGTTTTGTGATGTAAGGTGTTATGAAAAGTCAAGGAAAAAGATTAAGATTGTTTAAGAACAGACAGAAGATTGTTATGAAGAACTCAGACTTCGTGGAGTCACTTCTCTAGTATCTTGCTGTAAAAGTTAAACATGACATTTCTTTTTCAGTAAACTTACAGTTGACCGAAACTTGAACTTTGACCAACTTACACCACTTGCTCATTTCAAACAGACGATCAAGAAATTGAATCATTACTCTGTAACATATTCCAACTTGATTTCACTTTGAATGAGGATTAAAAATCGTTATTAATGTTTCACAGTTGATTTAAAAATGAGTAGTTCACTTCAACATTTAAACATTGTTTGAACTAACACAATTTGATTATCAAACATTTGTAAAATAGTAATGATAATCTAAAGTAGTCTTCTTTCACTTGATTAATTTAAGAAAGAAAGTCTCAGGATGGGTCAACCTGTATTTCTGGATTCAAATCAATGAAATGACAGTTTCTGTCCCATAAGGTCCTCAGGCCTAGTTCACTACACTGTCTCTCCTTCCTGTCCTCTCAACCAGCCAGTCAAAGCAGATGGCACATACTTCATTGTTCCTGTCAAACAGGTTACACTGAGTGGAGCGGTCGACAGTTTCAAGATGGCGGCCCTACGGCTCGTCAGCGCCAATAGGCAATAGCGGTCAATGCTGTATCTAGTGTTTATATCTATGCTTCTGTCCCCTCAACACGAACCAGCCATAACATCTCACTAAGTATACAGACACTCTACCATCACTCAATATGTTACCAATCAAACCACTTCATCAGTTCATCACTTGAACTTTAATTGTAAATATTTGACATAATAAATGTGACAGATAAGCTTGAACATTAACTGAAGAGCAACAATCTGAAGATCTGACCAGGACGTAGAAATGGAAACTCTGCTAGTAATTTCTCAGTAAAATTACACTTTCTCTTCTTTGAAAGAGCATCTTGTCATTCAGTCTTGTCTGTCTTCTTTTCTTTCCTCCTTTTTCTTTGTAACACTCAGCTGCTATTTTCCTTCTCTTTGCTTTATCAGTCTTTCTATTTTCCTCTGCTCTAATTCACTCTTTTTCTTTCAGTCTTTGTATTTTCTTCTCTTTCTTTAACTCTTTTCTATTAGTCTATTTCCATCCTCTCTCCTCTTCTATAAGTCTTCCACTTTTCTAAAACAAAGACATAGTATAATTATAACCCCCTCCAAAAATATTACAGCATATGCTGAAAATTTACTATTTAACAAACGTTAAAGACGGGAGCTGGCTGCGGGGTCACTGGACCCGGAAACCCCCTCCAGCCCACGTCTTTCCCCCCGGCTCGAATCTCCCTCAGAAGTGGTAACTCTCATTATCAATAAATCAAGTAAACATCAATTAAGTTTTATCAATTATAAAATCAAGGCAGGAAAAGGTTACAAGTTACAGCGCTGGACTCTCCGGTCTGTGACGTGTTCACAGACCCAGAAGAGCCCCAATGTCCCATGTCATTACTCCTTGACTGAAATTGAAATCCCAGGGAGACTCTCTTAGAGCTGCTGGCCCAGTTTAACCCTGTCAGAACCAGGTTATAATTTCATTATAATCCCATCTCTGAGCAGATCAGAAGCATAGGACCAGTCTAGATAAAAATAATATCCAACAACTCCTCCTGGTCGAGAGACCTCAAAAGGGGTTCCATCAAATAAACTCTGAGTTCAATACCACCAGATATGCAAGCAATTAATCATTTTTCCTCTGGTTGAATGTAAACTACTCCTTTTATGTTGGCGGGAGATGCCTACAGGCTATAACGTATGACCTGGCAGCCTCAGGTTAAAAAAAAATGCCAGAGCTGACAGCTAGCATGTGACCTGCTAGCCTCAGGTCGCCTGACCGAGCCCTGGACATTTGCCTAGGACTTCAGCATCCCCCTGGTGTAGTGATATATGACATAATAGAAATTTCTAACATTTGTCCAAGTCAGTTCTCTAAACATACGATTTAATGATTGCAGAAGGCGTCCTAATGTAAGAAAGCGTTCTTATCTAATAGATGTTAATCAGTTTGTAGAACCTGAACTTCTCTTTTTGACTCTAAAGGCAGGCCTGGTCCATTGTGTCCATCTGAAAAGGAAAAAAGAAAAAACTCTGTGCCCCCATCCCCTTCAGTCATGCAATACCCAATTTATTTGCACACAGCGCTGCCGGTATGTTTAGCCTGTCACAGCAGAAAATGTGTTTGTGTGAATAAAATCTAATTTAAACAATTAATGTGTTTTAACGTGCATATTGTATGTAAATAACAGAACCTCCCAACTCCCCCTGGTGATCTAATATAAAAACATTCCCAATTAATCAACAAATCTATTCACCCATTCCACCACCCTTCAATTTAGTCCCAATTTAGATTGAAAAATGTCATGAGTTCACCCCCTGGAAAATCTATATTATAAAACCCCATTTTATGTATTTATCAAAATCTTCTGGTCTCTCGTCATGGCCCAGCTGTAAAAATTTGTTATTTCATGGAAACAATATCAAAAAGTAAGTTTATTATCGTAATTACACCATCTAGTGGCGCTATTTCATCATGATCTGCTCTTGAAACTATTTACAAACACACATTCTTAGGTCGTTTTCACACCAGATAGTCCGGTAGACTCGGTTCAGTTCGGGACCAATATTCATGACCTTTTGTTACATTTGAGCTGGTGCGTTTGCATTCACACTGCACTGTGCAGTTGAGTCAACCTGTTGAACCAACCTGTTCCCCCGCTCGCCTGTGGGGGCGCAGCACCAAGAACTACTGAAAGAAACAACACAAAAACCTCTGAAGACACGTCTTCTTCTTCTTCTGTAAATAAAAATAAAAACGAAGTGGCATCAAGTTTTAGCAGTTTTAGGAGTTATATTTTGTCATTTTTCAAAAATGGATTTAGCATGAGCAGAAGATGAGACAGAAGACCATGGAGAATATTGTTTTTCACACAAGACAGCTGACGGCTCCATATAAGGTAAGAGAAATGCGTGTTTGTTTACCCTGTGGAGCGGGGCTCGGTCTGTTTACATTCACACTGTACTGGAACCGCGCTGGAGTTCGCTTCTACCGGACCGAGACCTAGGTTTTAGCCCGGGCCAGAGTTCACCTTTTTGTGCCGTGACAGAGTTTGATGGCGCGTTCACACCTCCCTAAACGAGCCAGCCTTTCAAGGAAAACGAGCTAGAGTTCGATTAAAGCGGACTAAACAGGGCTTGTGTGAATGCACCCTTATTCATGCCTTCACACATCAAATAGTCATTAAATAAACAAATCATCAAGTAATCATTAAAAGGTAAAATTTAACTAAGTACCATGCAAATTATCTTGTTCAACCATGTTAATTTTAAGAAAAATCACCATAATGCCTCATAATACTGTAAATAAACTGTAAATGTTAATATTTAACCCACCCCAAAATTAATCAGTCTATCAATCATCTCATCTCTCAAATTAGTTTGAGAAGATCTGTCACCCAATTAATGTTGAGTTCAACATTCAAATCAACCACAATTCTAAAGTACACATCTGTACTTAATTATTAAAAATTTACCCACAACTTAGCTTCATATTATCTGTTAATTTTCCCTTATAATCACTCGTGTGTCTGGCTTCCTCCCGTTAGGTTGTAACACACTACTAGGAAGGTCCACTTAGTTATAACATCAAGAAGTTCACTCTAAAAAACCCTTTTACTTCAAATAAAAATTGTAATTTTCTTCTCCCACATTCAACTAATCAGTTTTGGAATTAATTAACAGATAGGAAATTTGTAACTCTACTTTCAATATATTGCTTTTTCTCCATAATAGCAGTTGTTCTAATTTATCGTTCAAAAATCCCCAAGACTTAGCTTTAGATATAATCACATCATTAATTGATTAGCATTGTAAACACAACCTATAAATATTTGTAATGTCAAAACAGTGTTCTATAATCATTTCAGTACATGTAAAAATCCAAAAACTCTAGTCTAGCAATTATCATTTATTTACTCATAGCTTAATAAAATCAGTAAGTTCATAGTTTCAAGTGTTTGATTGGCTAAAATTATATTCTAAAAATGCTCCTCCCTCTATATTTTTAAAATTAAAATCAGAAAATAGAAAACCCTTCACTGTGCTGGTAACGTTAATTAGATGTTAATAATGATAAGTGATGTTAATAAACTGTCACAGCCAGATCAGTATGAACCTTAAAGAACCCTCAGTCATGATAAATGATAACACCCTCATTTGATGCGTGATGTTTTCAGCCCAGGGAGTAGAACCGTTGACTTTTTCCCCCTGGCACGCCACTCCATTCCCCCTCATCAGGGGCATTTCCTCGGACATCTGTCCGGCCTCCATCCTTCAAACCCCTGTCATTGGACTCGCAACCTCTTTGTCAGTGACTTGTTTGAAGCTGCATTATCAGGTAAAAAGAACAAACATCCTTTTCCCACAATATCACAAAACTCCATCAGTCATCTATTTAAATTTCTATAATTTTCATTATCAACATATAATTATCAAGTATCATTCATTATTGGTAAGTCAATGGTTCATATTGCAGGTTCATACTCATCTGACACCTCTCTGGGAACGTTGATCACAAACTCACACAGGTGACCCCTATGTTCACCTTCCTGGAGCTTCTTCAGCTCAGATAACCTGAACAGGTGATGAGAGACACAAACACCCTGCTGGCAACCAGCCAGACAGAGTCCAACCTTCCACCCATCATCCTATTCCTGTCAAGTTTTTCTGAATTGAGTCATCACATTTATCATTTTATCAGCAACACTTATTGTTTTTTACTTTTCTCCATGCACCAAATTTCATGTCACTGATAATTGATTTATGCAACATCACTCTAAAAATGCTATGTCTTAAATCATGTTAGTAGTTGTTATAATTCATTATTATATATTTTCTGTTAGTATCCATTAAAGAATAATTAAAAATAAATAAAGTATCTGTTAAACATAATTAAAAATAAGTAAAAATTGTGTATTCCAACTCTGTTAGTACTTGTAAAAATCTTACCTGAGATAAAAACACATCTATAGATTTGATTTAATCTGCCTTTAACTCTGTCATTGAACATTTTAAGTGATTTAGAAGTCAAATATTTAGTGAAGTTCTTGTTCCTTATATTATATACAATATTCCAGTCTGATTTTTCATCCAAAACAACATCTAAAATTTAGCTTATCTACACTATAGAAAAATCAATAGTCGTTACTTAAAATCATGAATTGTGTGTTTCATGATTATCGATATTTATTTATTTATTTATTTATTTATTTATTTATTTATTTATTCGATATTCGACACACAGTCTCATCTGCTCACACAGACTCATGTTCATGTTTGTGCTGATGTTCGACATAATGTTTTTATGTTACGAGTGCTTAGTGTATATTTAGTTTATTTTTTTCTTAGTTCATATCTTAGATGCTATTACTGTTTTTCTTTTACATTTTATTGTTGGATGTAACTGGGATCCCGTGTACATAATTTAGTTCCACCACATGTACCACATGAGGTGGAATGACAATAAAGAAACTCTGACTCTGATATTTGCTTGTAATCATCCATCCATTATCTTTACCCGCTTATTCCATTTTGTGTCACGAGGGTCGCCTGTGTCCATGTCCAGCAATCACTGTGCGAGGGGCGGGAGACACCCTGGACGGGTCGCAAGTCCATCACAGGGACACATAGAGACAAACGAGACAAACAACCATTCACTCTCTCACTCACTCACACCTAGGGACAATTTAGAGTTACCAATCAGCCTAACATGCATGTTTTTGGTCTGTGAGAGGAAACTGGAGCATCCGGAGAAAACCCACGCATGCACGGAGAGAACATGCAAACTCCACCCAGAAAGGCCCCTGGACCGGGGTTTGAACCAGGGACCTGCTCGCTGAGAGGCAGCAGCTCTACCAGTTGTGCCACCGTGCTCGCTTGTAATCAGTCATCCATTACACTCTGATACCTCACTGGTTGTCCCATCTGCCCAGTTTAGGTTCTCAGTTCTCCTTCTGGTATCTCCTGTAGAGAGAAAAAAATGGGGGGGTGGGGGGGTGGGGGGGGGTACAGACATCCATCCCTACTGCAGTACTTTATAGTTAACAGTTCTAAAAAGCATTCACATTAGTTATTTTAGTTCAGCACTGCTCCAGAGACCTGTGAAGGGTTAATATTGCTCAAGATATACAAATCACATCAATTAAATAATCCTCAAACATAATCTTTGTTTAACCAGTAATTTTTAGGGGACATGTATCGGTGAAGTGAAAATTTCTCTTTTGAAAACATAAAATTTCCAATTTTAATCTGTATTTCTTTAATTTAACACTAAGACTATATCTTAAACTGCAGGGCACTCGCTGTGAGATAACCCCAGCTCTCATCATGACTCCTTCAAGACATTCCGTTAAATCTCATAGTTAATGTCGACTTGTATTACCGTTTAAAACAGTCCATCATTAAAGGTGGATCCATTTATCTGTCAATTACTTGAAGGTGAATCTTCACTGGGGTACATTTTAACATATAGTGTTTGTCTGAAAAGACCATGTCTTTCCATCTCTGTAAAATATTAAGCACTCTGTGTGTGTGTGTTTGTATGGATGTGTGTGTTTGAACGTGACTTCTATTTAACCAGGCAAATACCTTTTAGGTCACCAGATGTCCCCAGCAAAGGAGGCCTAACTTTGCTAAGGAGGCCCTGCGCCTCAAAACCTAACATGCATGCGTTTGTTCTATGAGAGGAATAAAATGATTAATAGTTTTATTACCTGAAATTAAAAACCCAAACTTACACGGCTCCATTACCAACCCTCGCATGAACCAGTGTTGCTTAACCTGAATAGTATACATGTTATTTATGTAACTTTTAATTAATTATTTAAATGTTTAAATATTGTCTACTCTTCTCCTCTCCTGAGTCCAGATGAGAGCTGTCATCACCCCCAACAGACCCTGCAATTTTATTTAACAAAAATAAGAAACACCTCAGCATTTTATCTCAGGTGGAATTTCATAGCACTGATCATTACACATGTATGCCAATAACAAAACACAATTAAAATAGAAGAAAAACATATAAAATGAGAAACACAAGTAAGCAGCTTTTGTAACGGGAAGATGGAACAGTTATCAGTCTCAAACTAGTGCCAGGATGTGTCTGGACATCCTGCATCTTATCTGTCCCACTGAAATAATCAAAAATGATCTTATTTATACAGATAAAAATGTACCATGGAAGATTAATGCTGCACACATGAACCAATCTAATAATGCAAGGTTAAATCATGATGGTTCATGTCATGACGGCCTGCAAACGCTCTCATTCTACAAATAAAAAGGCACAAATATCATGGTTATCCCTGTTTTTAGTGGACACCATAAGGTTAATAATCAAATAATCATATGTCTAATACTTATTAGATATGTAAATCTTATTTATCATATCATTATACTATAACATTCATATATATATATATATATATATATATATATATATATAT
>NC_056508.1:247988-251578 GCF_014905685.2 Nematolebias whitei | reverse complement strand
CCTCCATGCCACGCCGCATTGAAGCAGTCATTCATGCAAAAGGATTCCCGACCAAGTATTGAGTGCATAACTGAACATGATTATTTGAAGGTTGACGTTTTTTGTATTAAAAACACTAGTCTTTCATTTGTGGGATGAAATATGCTAATTTTTTGGGACAGGCATTTTGGGTTTTCATGAGCTGTATGCCATAATCATCAGGATTAAAACAATTAAAGACCTGAAATATTTCAGTTGGTGTGCAATGAATCTGAAATATATGAAAGTTTCATTTTTATCATTACATTATGGAAAATAATGACCTTTATCACAATATGCTAATTTTTGAGAAGGACCTGTATCATCTGCAAACTTTACAATGTGACAGCCTGGACAGGTAGTTGCACAATTGTACATGAGCAGAGTAAACGGGAGGGGACTCAACACACATCCCTGAGGAGAGCCAGTGCTGAGGGTTATGGTGGAGGAGGAGAAGTTGTGGATCCTCACTAACTGTTTGTTAAGAAGTCTAGGACCCAGTTGCAAATGGAGAGGCTTAGTCCTAGTGTGAATAGTTTGTCCATCAGGGTTTGGAGGATCATGGTGTTGAAGGTGGATTTGAAGTCCACAAAAAGCATAAGGACGCAAGAGACTTTCGACTCCAGGTGTTTGAGCGCAGTGTGAACCACAAAGGAGATGGCATGCTCTGTTGATCGGTCCTCATGGTATGCATACTAATGAGGGTCCTTGTTGATGTTAATGGTTGTTTTGATGTGGCTCATGACCAGTTTTTTTAAACAATTAGCGACTATCGGGGTGAGGGCCACTGGCCGATAGTCATTCAGACCAGTCACTGTAGAGCTTTTTGGGACTGGGATGATGGTGGCAGTCTTCAGGCAGGTGGAAACTGTCTCCAGGGTAAATGAGGTGTTAAAGATGTCTGCCAGCACCTGGCAGAGCTGATTGGCACATTCTTTCAACACTTTTCCAGGGATGTTGTCTGGTCTGGTTGCCTTGTGCAGATTAATCCTCCTGAAGGTATTCCTTACTTCCGCTACAAGAGAATTACAAGAGAATAGAAAGATTCTGGGTGCAGATGTCGGTGCCCAGGGCACGTAAAACGTGAGCTGTACCCATCAGTACCGATTGTGTACTTCCACTCTTTTTTTTTTTGGTCCGGAAACAGATCTGTGCAGTGACACAACCAGGCTGGCTGCAGGTAGGCTTTAAGCCATTGAAAACCCTTTATCTAATGCCCATTTTCAATTTTTGACTGATATGCCTTTCAACTTTTAGAAGTCTCTGTTTGTGAAAAAGCCTTCAGCTGACTGTATATTCTAAAAGTTGGAACTGGGGAGTTTGTTTCTGGAGCTAGCATGCTAATGCTAGCCTTTATTTAATGCCTATATGTTGCCATTCCTGACTGATATGCCTCTCGACTTTTAGATGGCTCTGTTTGTGAGAAACCATTCAGCTGACTGTGTATTCTAAAAGTTGGAACTGGTGAGCTTGTTTGTTTGTTTGTTTCTGGAGCTAGCATGCTAGCGCTAGCCTCCAGGTTATTGTAGTGGGTTCTGTGATTGCTACATTTATTTGAATGTGCTTATAGAAAAAATTATTATCAAACATTAATACTTTTATATACTAAATGTCACTGATGGTGTCCTGAACACCTGCATTTGTATTGATCTGGATAATGAAAATAAGCCTCTTCTTGCAAGTAACTAGCTGCTCCTGTTAAAATTGATTCAAGCATTTAAGTTACATTGAGATAGTGAAATGATGAAATGATATAAGCTAAGGTGCAATATTAGGACCTTTAATATTAGGAATTTTTCATTCATTCAACCTAGGATGACCAGATGAAGAATGAGTTCAGTCAGTCCCTCAAGGATACAAATCATGCTAATGATGTCTAGACATTACTGTCACTTAGCACTTTGGACTTAGACTGCAACTTAGCTACATGTTTAACCAATTGTCTTTGCATATGCTTATATCTTATGTTAGTTTCACACTTATCTGTTAGCATACTTTTTGTTTAGTGGAATTTACACTTACCTTTTAATTTATGTAATTTCTACATGTCGGTTTGCAGAATAACAATTAAACTTCATAAACAGGTCCTATTCCAGAAAGGAGGTTCAACAAACAAAGCTGAGCTCGTGCCTGACAACTAGTAAAAAGCCACCATCAACGGAGCTCCGATACTGTGATTCACCATGGCAACAGGGGAGTGTTGATGTGTTTTCTGGAGGGACAACACAACAAGTGAGAGTTCAGAGTATAGTTAAAGTTTTATTTTTTATCAGACCAGTGCTATGTGTTGGTACCTTGACATGTTTCAATTACTTCCTGCAATCTTCATCATGTTACTGTGACATGTCTGCCAGCTGATTTATGCAGGGTTAAAATCAGCTGGCAGACATGTCACAGTAACATCACGTGACTTCTGATGAAGATTGCAGAAAGTAATCGAAACATGTCAAGCACTGGTCTGATAAAAAATACAACTTTAAGTATAATCTTGTGTAGACCAAATGAACCTGTTTGGAATATCAGAGTTCAGAGTTTGTTGAACCTCCTTTCTGGAAGTAACATAATGTATTTGCACATTGAACAACTTCTGAAGTTACAATAACAAGCATTCACTGTACACATTGTACAAATGTATTCCCAGCTCCAAATTTAAGACTATTTATCGAAATTCAGTTAAAAAAAAAACAAAAAAACGTTAGCTTACTTACCAAATCAGGCTGATGATAAGACCGCGCTTAAGAAAATGAGGGCAATAAGAATGAAAAAAACTGAGCTGCTTGTGGTTTGAAGCGGCGGGGTGGGGACGGGGGAATGCACATTGCCAACAAATAAAAACAAATTAAACCGTAGTCCACATCCTCACAGTCTGGCCAAAACTTCTCCGCATCGAGGCAAATTCAAGATGGCTGACTCATCTTACCTGAGGGAGAGATAAGCCCCACCCACCAGAACATCATGACACTATGATTCCTAAACCTTCTGAGCGTTCCACACAAATTAGCTAGAAAATATTGAGGACTATTCAATTAAAGTGGCATAAATCTAAACAGAGCTCAACACTTTATAGTTTGGTCAACTCCTTAACGACATTTGACTGTTGTGACCTTATTAGTTATGAGCTAGTACAACTGTTTGGGATTACAGTGAGGTAGAACAATCTAAAAAAGTTAAATCTGGTCCTCTGGACATTCAAAAAACAAAACAAAGCAAAACAAAAACACGTAGAAACGTTTCGTCTTCCATACGAAAGACTTCCTCAGTCTGAGGTGCTGTATTCAGTATTCAGTTCAGTCTTATAAATAGCACCTTCTCAGAGTGGATCAAACAGTTTTTCTGCTGACAACCAAAACCAGCTGCTCACATGGTCAAGAAGGACCATCAGCCTAACAATGGATCATTAGCACCTGATGGCTGTTTACTGTTCACAGAGGGCTGAGTGATACTAGCAATCACAGCATTGTAAGAGGGGGACAGTTGAACCTGGAGGCCTCCACCCCTGTTTAATGATGGACGATTTCTTTTCACAAAGATGGCCTCCTTTACTCCTCTCTCAAACCATCGTTCCTCTTTAT
>NC_056508.1:242196-247888 GCF_014905685.2 Nematolebias whitei | reverse complement strand
TTTTTATCATTACATTATGGAAAATAATGACCTTTATCACAATATGCTAATTTTTTGAGAAGGACCTGTACAGTGTTCTATGAAATTATCTTAAACAAAGTACAGGTTCTGGGGGATGATCGGAGCAATGAATAAACACTCACAGGCAGTTTCTGCTAGAATAATAATTGTCATTTTATTAAACCGCCACAGATACAGTGAAGCAAAGTACAAGTACATTCAGTACAAATCAAACATTGATGTAAAAGTCCCTCACCGTGACACCAGACCGGGAAGCCGTTTCAGTCCGAGTGGAAAGGTAACATCAATTGGCTGGGCATTGGATCAGGATCAACAGCAGACTTCAACTCTTATTCTGTGTTACACTTTAATACTCTGCATTACATGGGAACATCTCCCAGTAAACAAAACATGCCACCCTGGACTTAAAGTCTGTGAAAACCCTCGAGATAGCGTGAGAGCGTGAGAAGCTTAAAAACTTCTAGATAGCGCGAGAGCGTGAGAACCTCGAGATAGCGTGCGGGGGGGGGGGGGGCTCCCCCCTCAGGCCTCTCGGGTGGCTCATAACAACATGCACCATAAACTCTCTATATCACAGGTTAAATAGTCAGAAAAACAAGTCAAGTCAAGTCAACTTTATTTATAGAGCACATTTAAAACAGAACCTGTTAAAGTGTTTAACAACAACAACAACTACAAAGAATGAGTAAATTAAAGAGAAAAATATAAAACCATATATACAATACACTAATAATGATAATAACTGAAGAATTAATAAAAAGCATTTAAAGCATGAGGTCACAGATTAAAAAACACTAGAACAATTTACACTGTATGAAATGCCTGAGAGAACAGATGTGTTTTTAGCAGGGATTTGAAGTGAGGAAGGGAGGTGGCCTGCCTGATGTTGGGGGGCAGGTTGTTCCACAGTTTGGGGCCCATGACTGAAAAAGCCCGATCTCCTCTGAGCTTCAGTCTTGTTTTTGGAACAGCCAAAAGCAGCTGATCGGATGATCTCAGGGCCCGAGAGGGAACGTAAGGTTCCAGAAGCTCAGAGAGGTAAAGGGGTGCGAGGCCATTCAGGCATTTGAAGGTCAGCAGAAGAATTTTAAAAACTATCCTCGTATGAACAGGGAGCCAGTGAAGGGAGGACAGAACTGGAGTAATATGTTCAGACCTACGAGTTCCGGTTAAAAGCCGAGCAGCAGCATTCTGGACAAGCTGAAGACGTGAGATGGAGGCCTGGCTGATCCCAGCATCCAGTGCATTGCAATAGTCCAATCGTGTCGTGACAAAGGCGTGGACTAGTTTCTCAAGGTCGGGTCTGGACAACACTGGCTTGAGTTTAGCTGCCTGTCTGAGTTGGAAGAAGCTTTTCTGCAGAACAGAGTTGATTTGTTTGTCAAACTTAAAATCAGAGTCTAAAACCATCCCGAGATTTTTACCAGATTGCTTCAGATATGGCTGAAGAAAGGGTCCAAGAATCGAACCCTGTGGGACCCCACATGAAAGAGGTAATGAGGCGGATACATTATTACCAACCTTGACACAGAAACTCCTGCCACTCAGGTATGAGCGGAACCATTCTAATGCAGCACCTGTGATCCCAACCCACTGTTCCAGCCGTGATATAAGGATACTGTGGTCAACAGTATCAAAAGCAGCAGTAAGGTCCAGGAGCACAAGTACCACAAATTGACCAGAATCGTTTGAGATCATAATGTCGTTACAAACCCTTACTAATGCTGTTTCAGTGCTGTGGAGTTGCTTAAAACCAGATTGAAAAATTTTGAAGATTCTGTTCTCATTCAAAAACTTGTTTAATTGAATGAAAACTATTTTCTCCAGGATTTTGGACAGGAAGGGAAGTTTTGAGATTGGTCTGAAATTTGAGCAAGTCGAAGGGTCAAGTCCAGGTTTCTTAATTAACGGATGAACTACTGCATATTTGAAAACATCGGGAACCACACGTCACAACACTACTATTTATAATAGTAAGAACAGAGGGTCCAATTGTGGGTAGAACTTGTTTGAAAAACGATGCAGGAATGGGGTCAGCAGGGGAACCGGAGGGTTTCATCTGATCAATGACTTTGTTTAGAAATGGGAGTAAAATGGGTTCAAACTGTTTGAAGACAGCTGAGCAAGGGACAAAGACCGAGGGGTCAGTTGTAGACTGGGGTATGGATGACCTAATCAACTCTACCTTATCAGCAAAGTATCTGGTAAAGTTGTTGCAGATGTCAACGGAGGCCTCCATGCTGGCAGACCGAGGCATGTTTAAAATGGAATTTACGGTATTAAAAAGAACACGGGATTATGACTGTTTGAAGCAATGATTTGGGAGAAGTATTTGTTCTTTTCAGATTTAACGATGCTCTGATAGTCTTTCAAACATGTTTTTAACATAATAAAAGAAACCTGTAGTTTGTCCTTCTTCCACTTGCATTCAGCTCTCCTGCATAGACGTTTGGCCACTCGAGTGGTCGCGTTCAGCCAGGGGTGTGGTGCCCGCTTTGGTCGCCTGATTTTTAGCGGGGCCACGAGGTCTAAGATCTTAGAGCAGGTCACATCATGCCTACTGAGCAGCTCCTGCGTACTAATACAGGCAGAGGTTTCAGGGACTGAAGCAGCATCAGTAATGAATGCAGAGGAAAAAAGAGCAGCGGTTGAAGAGTTAAATATCCGACAACTCTTGGCTTGAGCGGGGATTTAGACTCATGAATAACAGAGGTTTGGAATGAAATGGGTTTGTGATCTGAAACAATAGCATCCCCAATTTCCAGATTAACCACAGATAAACCGTGAGACAGAACTAAATCAAGTGTATGGCCCTGTTGATGAGTTGGACCAACAACATTTTGCACAAGGTTGAATGATTGGATCAGATTTAGAAACTCCTGCACCAGAGGCTTGTCAGGACAGCAAACGTGCACATTAAAGTCTCCCAGTGTAAGGATGGTACTTTTCTGTGGCCCGGTTTGTGTCTGTTTCCCTCGTGCTCCCTCATTAGTTTCCATTGTTACCACCCGTGTCTCGTCCCAGCTGTCTGTAATTATGTCTTGTCTTGTCTATGCTTATAAGCCACCTGTTCTGTCTTGTTCTTGGTCGGGTCGTCTTCGTTTGGTACTCTTCCTTGGGTCTCCTGAGTCTTTCCCTGAGTCTTCCTGGTTCCTCGGGTTCCCCGTGTCTCTCATGTCTCCTGAGTTCCCCGTGCCTCCTTCCTATGTTCATGTAAGTTTTTGCTACCCCGTCAGCTTGTTTATTTTGTACTTTCGTTATCATTAAAATCCTATTTTTGTATTTTTGCCGAGTTGAGTCCCTGTTCTGCACTCTGGGTTCGCTCCTGACCACAAACCATGACAGTACGACCCGACCAGAACAGAACCCAGCGGGCAGGGTTCTCACTCGGCAACACTCACCTTTTTTCTTTTTTCCCTCCTCGTGCCGTGATGGATGAGCTCCTCTCCGTCTCTGTCCTTCCACCGTCCCACCGCCGCCGCAGTGGCAGAAGACGGTTCCGGAGGCAGTCTGCAGCGACCGGCCCGGTCTCGTCGGCCTAGCAAAACTTTAGAGCTGGTTCCGATGTTTTCGTGGGAGCGGGGTCCGCCGCCTCACCTCTCAGGTTTCCGGTGGGGGCGAGATCCAGCGTCCTGCGGGAGCTCCGGTCCACTCCTGTTCGGTTCGGTGGGTCCGGTCCGGTTGACGTTACAGGGACAGGTTTCGTCGCCTCACCTTCCAGGTTCCTGGTGGGGGCGGAATCCGGCCTCTCACCGCCACTCCGCGCCGCGGCTGTTCGACCCAGCCTGGCCGTACCTCCGGAGCGTATACATTATGACTCCGTGGGGGCGTGTCCCGCCGCCTCACCTTCCAGGTTTCCAGTGGGGGTGGCACCCGTCACCACACCCACTCATACAGACATTCCCTTTTTTCATTCATTTTCCCCTAAAGATATTTTTCTTGTTAATCAGACCATTTTTGAACTATTTAATTCAGCTAAAAGAAACCCGTCCTCCTTTGATTTAGTTTTGTCCCAGATGGAAGATTTTTTACTTTCTATCCCAGGTCTTTCTTTGCTCCCCGAATATGATTTTTTATTAACCGAATTAGAGACTCTAAAGCACATATGTCAGAGTCAAGGCCCGCGGGCCACATCCGGCCCGCGAGAAGGTTTTTTACGGCCCCTGGGATGATCTTGATTTATTATTAGAACCGGCCCGCAGACCGCAGCAAGCCGGTCTTGTGCGAAATTCTGTTCCCCTGTGAAAATCTGTTCCCCCTGTGTCGGGAGCGCGCACTGCAACCAGAGAGGCGGGTCTGACCGTCTTCACGGCAAAATTTCTCGGTAAAACGAGTCCACGTAATCGTGTCACGGTTGTAGCTTTCATTTTAATGGACAGCTCCTGGTAAATAAATAAATGAAAACCTCAACGACAACAAAAAACCTGGTCTTGTTTGTTTTCTTTAATCACCGAGAGAATGTTTGGTCATGTTCATTTTAGCCTGACAAATATGAGTCAGCCACCAACACATCATGCGTATTTATATTTTTTTCTTGCTAATGTAGAAGGATGGAAGCTGGTGAGAGCAGGACACGAAAAATTAAACTTCCTGAAAACAAATATAGGCTTTCTGGTAAATGGTTAATAGATTTTTGCACTTTATTTTATTGTATTTCAATCCAATTATATTTTTAAAATATTTCAGTTGAGTGGATGATAGAAAATTGCTATTATTTTTTTCTTTGAAGTAAATTTAGCCCACTTTTGCTAAAATAGAAAATATAGGCTACTGCTGGTGCCTTGAATAATACAGGTTTCTTTCATTTAATGTTCATGTTATGGGGATTTTTATATAAAGGAAATTTGTCGTTTGTGTCTGTTGAAAATTAAAGATTACTGACAGAGCCATAAGAAAATATTGCTTTATTTATCTGATCATATTGGAATATATTTGTTAGGTTTTCTGTAGGTTCAATTAGGTTCACTAGACTATATGCGTCATTTAAAAAAATTTCAATGAAAATTCGATCAGTCCGGCCCTCGGCTTGTAGCTAAATTTTTTATTTGGCCCTCTGTCCATTTGACTTTGACACCCCTGCTCTAAAGACTCCAGTTACAACCATCCCTGAGGTGGACTCCACGCTGCACGCAGTCCCTGTGGTGGGTCCTCATCTCTCCTATTCCGAGGGGGTCCCGGCAGACACTCCTCATCTCTCCTATTCCGAGGGGGTCCCGGCAGACGCTCCTCATCTCTCCTATTCCGAGGGGGTCCCGGCAGACGCTCCTCATCTCTCCAAGTCTCCAGAGGGGCCGGCGCTCTCCACATTTCCAGAGGGGCCGGCGCTCTCCACATTTCCAGAGGGGTCGGCGCTCTCCACATCTCCAGAGGGGTCGGCGCTCTCCACATCTCCAGAGGGGTCGGCGCTCTCCAAATCTCCAGAGGGGTTGGCGCTCTCCAAGTCTCCAGAGGGGTCGGCGCTCTCCATGTCTCCAGAGGGGTCGGCGCTCTCCATGTCTCCAGAGGGGTCGGCGCCCTCCATGTTTCCAGAGGGGTCGGCGCTCTCCATGTCTCCAGAGGGGTCGGCGCTCTCCATGTCTCCAGAGGGGTCGGCGCTCTCTATGTCTCCAGAGGGGTCGGCTCTCTCCAAGTCTCCAGAGGGGTCGGCTCTCTCCAAGTCTCCAGAGGGGTC
>NC_056508.1:240712-242186 GCF_014905685.2 Nematolebias whitei | reverse complement strand
AAGTCTCCAGAGGGGTCGGCTCTCTCCAAGTCTCCAGAGGGGTCGGCGTTCTCCAAGTCTCCAGAGGGGTCGGCGCTCTCCAAGTCTCCAGAGGGGTCGGCGCTCTCCAAGTCTCCAGAGGGGTCGGCGCTCTCTACTACCACTGAGGATTCGCCTCCATGGTCCTCCATGTCATCTGCTGCAGAGCCACAGGCCTCTCCGTCGTCTGCTGCAGAGCCACAGGTCTCTCCGTCGTCTGCTGCAGAGCCACAGGCCTCTCCGACAGCAGCAGCATCTCCACAGGCCTCTCCGACAGCAGTAGCATCTCCACAGGCCTCTCCGACAGCAGCAACAGCAACTCCCCAGGCCTCTCCGTCGTCAGCAGCATCAACTCCCCAGGCCTCTCCGTCGTCAGCAGCAGCAACTCCCCAGGCCTCTCCGTCGTCAGCAGCAGCAACTCCCCTGGCCTCTTCGTCGACAGCAGCGGCAACTCCCCTGGCCTCTCCGTCGACAGCAGCTGCATCCTCCAAGGTTCCCACGTCTCCTGCTACAGCTCTCCAGGCTCCCACGTCTCCTGCTGCAGCTCTCCAGGCTCCCACGTCTTCTGCTGCAGCTCTCCAGGCTCCCACGTCTCCTGCTGCAGCCCTCCAGGCTCCCACGCCATCTGCTGCAGCCCTCCAGGCTCCCACGCCGTCTGCTGCATCCCTCCAGGCTCCCACGCCATCTGCTGCAGCCCTCCAGGCTCCCACGCCGTCTGCTGCAGCCCTCCAGGCTTCCACGCCGCCCGCTGCAGCTCTCCAGGCTTCCACGCCGCCCGCTGCAGCTCTCCAGGCTTCCACGCCGCCCGCTGCAGCTCCCCAGGTCTCTTCGCCGCCCGCTGCAGCTTCCCAGGTCTCCTTAACGCAAGCTGCAGCTCCCCAGGTCTCCTTAACGCAAGCTGCAGCTCCCCAGGTCTCCTTAACGCAAGCCGTGTTCCCTTTGGCTCTGTGTCTTGGATGGCCTCCCGGCCGCCCCCCTGACCTGGCCCGGTTTGATGGACAGCCTTCCGGCCGCCCGCCGGAACAGTGACTCTTAGGGACGATCCCTTGACCGTCCAAATCCCTTGTCCCTTCTCTGGTTCCTCGTGTCCCTTCTCTGGCTCCTCGTGTCCCTTTTCTCTGGCTCCTTGGGTCCCTTTTCTCTGGCTCCTCGTGTCCCTTTTCTCTGGCTCCTCGTGTCCCTTTTCTCTGGCTCCTTGTGTCCCTTTTCTCTCTGGCTCCTCATGTCCCTTTTCTCTCTGGCTCCTCGTGTCCCTTCTCTGGCTCCTCGTGTCCCTTCTCTGGCTCCTCGTATCCCTTTTCTCTGGCTCCTCGTGTCCCTTTTCTCTGGCTCCTCGTGTCTCTTTTCTCTGGCTCCTCGTGTCCCTTTTCTCTGTGGCTCCTCGTGTCCCTTTTCTCTGTGGCTCCTCATGTCCTTTCTCTGTGGCCCCTCGTGTCCTTTCTCTGTGGCCCCTCGT
>NC_056508.1:231745-240702 GCF_014905685.2 Nematolebias whitei | reverse complement strand
GTGTCCTTTCTCTGTGGCCCCTCGTGTCCTTTCTCTGTGGCCCCTCGCGTCCTTTCTCTGTGGTCCCTCGTGTCCTTTCTCTGTGGTCCCTCTTGTCCTTTCTCTGTGGTCCCTCGTGTCTTTTTTCTCTGGTCCCTCGTGTCTTTTCTTTGGTCCCTCGTGTCCTTTCTCTGGTCCTCGTGTTTTCCTCGGGCCCTCCACCCTTGCAGTGCCACCCTCCACCCACCCTAGTCCTTCGGGAGGGGGGTTTTTTGGGGACGCCTGGAGGCGTCCTTGGGGGGGGGTACTGTAAGGATGGTACTTTTCTGTGGCCCGGTTTGTGTCTGTTTCCCTCGTGCTCCCTCATTAGTTTCCATTGTTACCACCCGTGCCTCGTCCCAGCTGTCTGTAATTATGTCTCGTCTTGTCTATGCTTATAAGCTGCCTGTTCTGTCTTGTTCTTGGTCGGGTCGTCTTCGTTTGGTACTCTTCCTTGGGTCTCCTGAGTCTTTCCCTGAGTCTTCCTGGTTCCTCGAGTTCCCCGTGTCTCTCGTGTCTCCTAAGTTCCCCGTGCTTCCTTCCTATGTTCATGTAAGTTTTTGCTGCCTCGTCAGCTTGTTTATTTTGTACTTTTGTTATCATTAAAATCCTATTTTTGTATTTTTGCCGAGTTGAGTCCCTTTTTTGCACTCTGTGTTCGCTCCTGGCCACAAACCATGACACCCAGAATCAAGACCCTGTTGTAGTTGAGCAGTATTCCAGTCAGAAAATCAGAAAATTCACTTATGAAGTTTTTGTTGTATGAGGGTGGTCTGTAGATCAGGCTGCACAGTGTTGGGTTGGAGCGGCCAAGTTCAAAATACAGCAGTTCAAAACTCTGAAATGTCACAGCCTGTAGCTGTCTGCAGTTCCAGGTTTTTTTAAAAACTGTTAATAATCCACCACCCCAACCAGAAGTCCTTGGAGCATTAAAAAAAGCACAATCCGCCGGCAAAAGGTCAGAAAAAACACTTAACTCACCAGGGACGAGCCAGGTCTCTGTAACAAACATGAAGTCCAGTCCATTGGAGCAGAAATAATCGTTTAAGATAAAAGTTTTATTTGCCAGTGATCTCACATTCAGCAGAACAATCTTTGTAGAACCAGTAGATGAAGGTAAAGCTGTGCTCGGAGCACAGATTAGCTGTTTAAGACTTCTGGAGTTTGAACCGCGCCTCCAAGGACCAGAGACGTTACAGCTGTGCGCTTGCCCGCGACGCGAGCCAGGCTCAACTACGGGGATCAGGCAGGACCCAGCAGGATCAGTGAAGCACCCGGACAGGCGAATATCCAGCAGATGGTCGGCAGAAGATGATACAGCAGAAGGACCTGAGTTGGTTAAGTTCCTCTGGAGACGGCCGAAACCACCGCAGCCGCGCGCGCGCCCGTTGCGCATACCAGGCCCGGGCACATGGAGCGAGCTGGAATTGAGTGGGTCAGCGAAGCATCCGGATGGACAGTTTAACGTGTCATGGTCAGCAGCAGATGACGAAGCAGCAGAGAGCTTGAAGCTGGCCTTAATCCTTACGAGACGGCCGGCACGTCTCCCACGGTGCCTGGAGCAATGTTTTAGGGTGGGCAGAAACGCAGCGCGCTTCAGGTAAACCGGGACATCAACAAGTAGAGGGGGTGGGGGTCCAGAGCCCTGATCAAAGTGGTCGAACAAGGCGGGGTTTGCAGTAGATAACTGTATATTTAAAAGTTGTTGGCAATCATAAACAAGCAGTGCATTTATGTCACCGAAGAAAAATGACAAAAACTGAAAAAAACCAATCAAAACAGACAGAGGTGAACGGCAAGCCACCAGCACAGGCGCCATCTTCCCGTAAGTCCAAATCAACATTTTATTAAACTCTCAACTCATTCCACCCTTTGGTTTTCTGACTAATTTTGCCCTTACCAAAAACACTTTATATCACAGGTTAAATAGTCAGAGAAACAACATTTTAAACACTTTATATCACAAGTTAAATAGTCAGAAAAACAACATTTTATTGAATTCTTTATTCATTCCACCCTTTGGTTTTCTGACTAGTTTTGAAAATTGTTCCCTTCAAAATCAAAATCTTCAGGATATCGCCTGCCAACCCATTCTTGGACAGATTCACACATAAAATCTAAAAATTCCAAACGGGAATTAAAACCCTGAAAAGTATGATTAATTACATTGCCACTAACATGATAATTCAATATCATGATATCCTCTGGGACTATAGGGTCAATTGTCAAGGTGTTTTTTTCTGTCCCTAACCAATGGTCCTCTATTATTAATACTATTTTCATTATAAAGCAGTGTTATAAATCAAACTAGTTATTCTTCTTTTCACTCTTCTAATATAGAAACAAGCGCTCAGGTTACATAATGTTAATATGGTAATACACAATATCAAAACAAGCAAAGGAGATACTGCATATATTTTGCGCCGTAGATGACATTCTTATGAATATATCCCACCAATGGTGAGCCGACGCTTGCTCTATTAGCTCAGCCACATGTAAAACCTTTCCTTGAGCAATGCAGGTGGACACTGTTAGATCAGACACGTTTGACTTATGTGATTCAATCATTCGTTTCAGCTCTGTAGACCCATTCAATGCACATTTGAAATGGTCTAGGGAGACTCGCCAGGGTACGTGCAAAGTTTGCCATTGTACCTCTGTTAGTCAAGTGGTAGAACTATAATTAGTTAATTGATAAGTCTGGTTGTTCCAAGTCCACAGATGTGCACCATACACACATACAGAGAAAGGTACCTTAGGTAAATGAGGATGACTTTTCATGTCTCTAGCTGGTTCATGAGTCCAATCACACAATACCTCGTCTTTGGTTAAACATGGGTTAACATGACCTTTTGCAGCATACATACCACTCCTTTATCAGCCGTCCCGCATAGTTGCACGTCAAAGGTGAGATTTGTCTGTGGCTCAAACCATTCACCTTGTATTTTCAAAAACCAATATACTTGTACAGTTATTACAGGTAACACATGATACCTGCATACTGTAGTTATGTCACTTACAAGATACTGAACCCAATAACCTTCACACATATATTCACTACACTTTGTCAATTCAGGTTTTATAACTACCTAATATGTACTAGAAATGTTCCATAGCTTCCTCCACTCGTGGTGATTGGATGTGGTCACCACCCTTTGGAAACGCTCCTTCTGCAGCTGTGCATGTGTGGTTTGCAGGGTACACGTGGTCCAGTTCAACACCTGAGTTATGTTTTGGAGTATTTCTTCAGTGTTACCCCACATCTTCAACTGCCAGTTTATTTCTTTTAGCAGTATTTTGGCCGTTTCTTCTTGAGTCATGACTACTGAGGGCATCCAGATTCAAATTTGGGTAACTGCCAACGAAGCATGTTTCCTTCTCCTTTGTTTAATTAGCAGTAAAGTCAAACTTTGTTCCATTTTTTTTCATCCGGTTTACATGTACCGTTCTTATACATGTTACACAGTGGGGTTTCCACATAAATTCTAATCTGACATCCGTTAGGTATCACTGGGGTGGTTTTCCTGTTGTAGCATGCCCAACACTTGTACATAGGACAGTCAGTTGTGCCCTATCAGACAGCTTTTTGTGTTTCAAACATGTGAAGTTACTTTGTCTGAGGAGAGGTCGACCAGGAACACCATGGCACCCACAACAAGGAACCTGATGCCCCAACAGCTTGCACTCCCATCTGACGGGCGCCTGCCACCAGCTTCTCCCATGTTGGCTCCTGGGTAGCCCCGATTGTCCAGTCAGCAAAGACCAAGGAAACATCAAGCTGTAGAGGCAAAAAGTACTGCTTACAAATTTTTATCTGCTTACAGATTTTCTCTTATATAACATTTCTTTACAGGTACATTCACCCATTTTTCTTCTCCTGGATACATCACTGAGACTGTTGCATCCGCTTCTTGTGCTATTATTTCTGCTGCACGAGGAGGACCATTCTCCTGTCTTTAGGACATTGCAGACCCAGACCAATTTTTATAACTTGAATTTGACCTGAAATCAATGTCACTGGCTCTAGAGTCCTTCGATCTAGTCCAGCAGATCCAGGAGTTGCTCTGACAGGCAGCTCTGCTCTGTCATCAATTTTTCACATTCTGATTGGTTCCTTTTCTGGAGTATCATTCGATTTAGAGGAGTGGTGCCTGGTGTAATGGGTCTGTTATTCAATTGAGACACAGCCTGCAACAAATTTACTTTCCAGTTAGTCAAATCATGTTTGTCATTTAATTTTCTCAGCATTTCTTTTTTTTCTTCTTTTTTTCTCCTTCTTGATGGCCTCCCTTCTCCCCTTACAGCCATCCTCTCCACACCATTATTATGAAATATTTATTCTAGTGACTATCTAGTGTAGTTTTTTTTTAATAGGATAGATAGAAAGAAAAGACAAAGTAAGACTCCAAAATATAAGAAATATACACAAAGAGAGCACACGGCAAAACACCCGGCCACTGTCTGTTCACCTGCAAAGAACATGACAAAACACAGCAACAAAATACATATGTATAAAGAACTTAAAATATTCATGGCTTTGCAGTAAGTTTCCATAAATATATATACCCATACCTACGCCTATATACATACATACATACACATGAATATACATTCATATACATATCTATATATCTACATATAAAGCCTACATAAGCATCCCTGCTTCTATTTGTGTGTGGTTGTGAGCATGCACAACTGTATAAGGCTTCTCTAATAGAACATTTAATAGTAACTGTGAAGCAGCAGAGACCCAACCTCCAAGACCAGAGGCAGACGAAAAAGGGGGGACCAGAGCCCAAGACCCCAGGAGGGACCCCGACCGCGGAGCCCCCAGGGCCACCCACACAGGACGAACCACTCAACCACCCTCCAGAACGGACCACAGGGGAGAACCGGAAGATCCCCACCAGCGACCACATACAGTGACCCCCTGGGGCCAACAGCGACAAACTCATAGGCCTCCGTCAGAACCCACCGCACCGATGTAGGTCCAGGTCCGGGCACCGAGGCCCTGGCACCGAGGACTCACACCACCCAGGCCAAGGCTGGACAGGGCCAGAGGACCCGAGCCCCACCAGGCAGACACCAGGCCGAGCCGACACACGCCCAAGCGCCCAGCCCTCGACACCAAGGGCCCCAAGTGCGCCGGCAGGCAAGGGCACACCCCACTAGGGCGCCACGTGATAGGGGCGCGATGCCAAGCACCCCCAGTTGTATCAAAGAGGGGGCAGTCCGAGTCTCGGCCTAACAAATACCCATTCATACACAGACACAATCACACAATCCCAACCTCAGTCTCACATTCACTCACTCAAAGACATACAATAACGATACATTTCATTCTTATTCCCGATACGCACTCTATACCCCCCAGGTCCAAGACATGTACCCGCCCTCTACAGGGGGCAGCCCATGCCCAAACCCAGGAGGTAAACCCATTCATTCTCGAGCGGAGAAGAGCCAATACCCCAGACCCGGCCCAGGCCATGCCCAGCCGACAGGACACCCCCCCACCATGAAGAGGACACGCCACCGACCACCCCCACACACCGCCAACAACCAAGCATGCGCCCCCAGCCGACCGACCGCCAGGCCCCGGCAGCCACCCCGGCCAGCGGGCCAACCATGGCACCCAAGAGCCAAGCTCAGGGGGTCCAAACAACCCCAGGGAGAGCACAGTGCCAGCACCGCCCACGGCAATCACCCAGACCCCGAACCTCCACATAGTCCTGGTCAACACCCGATGGCCTGCCCTTCTCCCAGACCCCACCCCCGGAACGGCAGTCAGGGAACTAGGGGGGGAGGAAAAAATAAAAATAAAAAAATAAAAAAAATAAGACCCGTGAAAAAATAAGACCCCTACAGGGGAATCACGCTCTTAAGCCTCCCTGGTAAGGTCTATTCGGGGGTTCTGGAGAGGAGGGTCCGTCGGATAGTCGAACCTCGGATTCAGGAGGAGCAGTGCGGTTTTCGTCCTGGCCGTGGAACACTGGACCAGCTCTACACTCTCAGCAGGGTCCTGGAGGGTGCGTGGGAGTTTGCCCAACCAGTCTACATGTGCTTTGTGGACTTGGAGAATGCGTTCGACCGCGTCCCTCGGGGGGCCCTGTGGGGGGTACTCTGGGAGTATGGGGTACCGGGCCCTTTGATACGGGCTGTTAGGTCCCTGTATGACCGGTGTCAGAGCCTGGTCCGCATCACCGGCAGTAAGTCGGGCTTGTTCCCAGTGAGAGTTGGACTCCGCCAAGGTTGCCCTTTGTCACCGATTCTGTTCATAACTTTTATGGACAGAATTTCTAGGCGCAGCCAAGGTGTTGAGGGGATCCATTTTGGTGGCCTTAGAATTGCGTCTCTGCTTTTTGCAGATGATATGGTCTTATTGGCTTCATCAGATCGTGATCTACAGCATTCGCTGGAGCGGTTCACAGCCGAATGCGACGCGGCCGGGATGAAGATCAGTTCCTCCAAATCCGAGGCCATGGTCTTGAGCCGGAAAAGGGTAGAGTGGCCTCTCTGGGTCAGGGAGGAGGTCCTACCCCAAGTGGAGGAGTTCAAGTATCTTGGGGTCTTGTTCATGAATGAGGGAAAAATGGAGCGTGAGGTCGATAGGCGGATAGGTGCAGCATCTGCAGTGAAGCGGGCGCTGTACAGGTCTGTCGTGGTGAAGAGAGAGCTGAGTCAAAAGGCGAAGCTCTCAATTTACCGATCGATCTACGTTCCCACCCTCATCGATGGTCACAAGCTTTGGGTTGTGACCGAAAGAATGAGATCTCGGATACAAGCGGCCGAAATGAGTTTTCTCCGCAGGGTGTCTGGGCTCTCCCTTAGAGACAGGGTGAGAAGCTCGATCATCTGGGAGAGACTCAGAGTAGAGCCGCTGCTTCTCCACGTCGAGAGGAGACAGTTGAGGTGGCTTGGGCATCTGTTTAGGATGCCTTCTGGACGCCTCCCTGGTGAGGTGTTCCGGATACGTCCCACCGGAAGGAGGCCCAGAGGAAGACCCAGGACACGCTGGAGGGACTATGTTTCTCGGCTGGCCTGGGAACGCCTCGGGATTCCCCCGGAAGAGCTGGCCCAAGTGGGGGGAGAGGGAAGTCTGGGCCTCCCTACTTAGGCTGCTACCCCCGCGACCCGACCCCGGATAAGCGGAAGAAAATGGATGGATGGATGAAAATAAGACCCCGACACATACACCCCCGCCCCTAGATGTGCTGTTGATGTGTGTTGTTGTATAGTGCCATTAAAAAGGAAAGAAGAAGGAGCAAAGGCTGGCATGATGCCAGTTTCCCCTCCACCCCAACTCTCTCCAAACCCTAGTGTCTAAATGCAACCGTTGTAAGTGAGCACAGGCACAGGGGGTGAGAGTAAGGTCATCCCACCATCCATAGCCATGTGCCCACCTCAAGTTCCTATATGTGAATGTCATGAGGATGTTATGAATGACTGTCTAAGGTGTACAATAAAATTGAGTCCCAGGTGGCTATGGTCAACAAAGATGTAAAATTGTTGCAGCACACCCGAGCCCAAACAACCCTAAATGTATGGAATTGAAATGAAGAGGGTGGAGGTGCATGGTGAAGGATGGGGAGAAATAACTGTGAGAGCAAATGCTCCCACAGGGAGTCAGCTCCCCCACTGACCCAACAGCCCCCCCCCCCTCAGCTCCCCAAGGTCCACCCAGAGATTGAGGCCAAGACACCTCTCCATCTGGACCGACCGCCAGGCCCGCTGAGCTCCAGACCAGAGAGGGACAGAGCCCCGAGGGCCGCCAGAAGCAGTACCAGCAGCCTACACACCCAAGGGCCGCCAGGACCCCCACAAACCGCAGTCAGCCCGCTACCAGATGAAGCCAAACCCCACCAGGACGACCCGGCCAAGAGCGCCCGCCCAACCGCCGACAGTGCCAGGAAGCACCGGGAGCGAGCCCCCACCACAGGAAAGGGGCCAGCCAGCCAGCCATGCACAGTCCCGGGCCGCCCCCAAGGACATCCACCCCATCCCCACCCCAGAAGAAATACTACACCCACCCCTCATTTGGACGTCTCTCAAAACACATAGCACACTAGACACCTAGGCTGGGTCAAACTACCCCCTCTTAGGGGCCACTGGTCACGCCCCCAAACACCCAACCCCCCAGCTCATGAACCCACAACCCACCAGCGAGCCGAAGGCCCCCGCCCAGAACCGGGCACCAGAGCCCAGCAACCCGCCCGCCAGAGCCCAAGATCCCCGATCCCCACAGGCCCAAGCCCGGGGGCGACAAGCCCCCAGAACCCCAAGCCCCTGCGCCCACCCCGAACCCACACTAGCACAGCCAGGCTACCAGATCAGTGACCCAAGACCGCCGCCACAGACCACCTGAGGGCCCGCATGCAGCCACCAGCAGACAAGGAATGTGCTGATCAGCTCTGTGAGGTGCTGGCAGACATCTTTAACACCTCACTTACCCTGGAGACAGTTCCCACCTGCCTGAAGACTGCCACCATCATCCCAGTCCCAAAAAGCTCTACAGTGACTGGTCTGAATGACTATCGGCCAGTGGCCCTCACCCCGATAGTCGCTAAATGCTTTGAAAAACTGGTCATGACTCACATCAAAACAACCATCAACATCAACGAGGACCCTCATCAGTATGCATACTGTGAGAACCGATCAACAGAGGATGCAATCTCCTCTGTGGTCCACACTGCGCTCAACTACCTGGAGCAGAAAAACTCTTACGTCCGTATGCTCTTTGTGGACTTCACATCTGCCTTCAACACCATGATCCCCCAAACCCTGATGGACAAACTATCCACACTAGGACTAAGCCCCTCCATCTGCAACTGGGTACTAGACTTTTTAACAAACAGACCACAGTTAGTGAGGATCCACAACCTCTCCTCCTCCACCATAACCCTCAGCACTGGCTCTCCTCAGGGATGTGTGTTGAGCCCCCT
>NC_056508.1:215298-231645 GCF_014905685.2 Nematolebias whitei | reverse complement strand
CTTTCGATGGAGTGTATTTGTCTGGGTCAGTCAGATACAGTATCATCGAGTTAATTGCAGGATCATCCAACTTCTGAAGTTGGATGATGTCTGGGTCAGGTGAAAATGACTTTTCATATTTTAAAAGAACTTGGCAAAGTTTGTCTCTTTCTTCATCAGATGTCAGAGCGTCGGCTTGGGCGACCACCTGTTCAATCTGTGATGAGACTGTTAAGGGTTCTTGCTCCTTGGGGAGCTCCAACGAATCCTTTTCTGAGTCGTCGGACCTGTCTATGGGTAAGACACCATAGGTTTGAGGTCCTTGGTCGACGTCATTGTTTGAGGAAAGAGCTATGGCCTGTGTTGGTTTCGTGAAACATACTGGCCCAGCTTCTTGACTCGGTACCAGGGTATCTGGGAGTCCTCCCAGAACTGGAATGCCTAGTTCAAAATCATGAAAATCAGGTTCTGAGTGTTCAGCTTGCGATGACTCATCATCGTTTGTGTGTGAGTTTACCCCCCCTTCGTCCGATGAGGGGTTGTTGGAGGCAACGACAACAATGTCTTGGTGTGTTCCACCGACATCTGTAATGTTGTCATTCGCACCTTCAGATTTAGTAGCGATCACATCACTACACAGTGCTCCAGGTTGGATTCCCATTTCAGCGTTTTTCAAAGTTTCTAAAAACCTTTGTAGTTTCTCTGTCTCTTCCGAGCTCAGAGGTGTAGGGCATTGTATCTGGAACTTTTGTGATTTTGTCGCCTCGGTTCGTTTCGTCCGAGGTGGGGGACGGTTAGGTACGTCTTTTGGGGGTTCCTCTTCGGACTTCCCCTGATAATATGGGTCCTCTTGGATCCCATATCTTTGCGTCCTACGCACACCTTATATACGATAATCACGTTCATCCTCTGAAAGAGGAGCTTTTCTGTCCCAGCGTGCACCTTCATTATGTGGTTTGTTAGTTTGAAAATTCTGATTTTTCTCGTCTTTCTTAGGAGGAGGGGTCAATGCACTCCATCCGTCCATTTCTAGGGAGTGGGGTTTAACCTTTATACCAGGAAACACCTCTATGGGCGTCTTAGCATGAGAACATGCCTCAAACACATTCACAGCACACTGTTTAATCTCATTGATTGATTTTTCTCTGAAATTTGCCATCATTTGTACTGATGTTTTAAAATCAGTGTGGAGATTTTTGCTGAAAACAAATTTAAAACCTTCTTCTTCCTCCATTCCAAGCTTATTTTGGTTACAGAAATGAAACCGGAATGGAGGAAGAAGAAGGTTTTAAATTTGTTTTCAGCAAATTTAAAACCTTCTTCTTCCTCCATTCCGGTTTCATTTCTGTAACCAAAATAAGCTTGGAAGATTCTTTTGTAATAGACTTTTGGATGTTCATTCTTGCCTTGCGTGACCTTGTCAGCAGCTGGGAAACCAGCAGGTCCCGTGTAGGGGTCGTACTCTCTGATCAAAGCTTCACACAGAAGGTTGTAATCCTCTCTCGTTGCATCAGGTAGATGCTCGATGAAGGCGAACACCTCTCTGTCTGAAGTGAGCCTTATCAGACTGATCTTATCCTCAACCGTAGCATTGGGATAACCTTTCAATCTGAATTCAAGATCTTTCAGGTACGCTTTTGTTCCAGTTGAACCCATCGGTCCAGGTACAAAGCGTTGTACATATTTTGAGACTTTCAGCAGAACATCTATTGAAAGAGGAAGTTTCAATGCTCTCTGTTGCATGTTTGGTAGAGGAGACCTGTAAAGGTCTGTTCCTACCACTTTAGGTGAGGGTGGAGGTGTTTCTCTACACACATGTGGAGGTGGCAGAATGGGATTAAGAGCAGGAGGTGCACCAAAATTCTTCTGAGGTGATTGTGGGCGACCTGGACTCTGACCTTGTTCGTCTTTGAGTTCCAGACCAGCTCGCCCCACGTCAGAAATCTTATTTGTTGCTGTGGCTAGTTTCTCCTCACAAGCTTTCAGGCGTTCCCGTGATGTTTGACATTCACCTTGTAAATGCACACAATGTTGGAGTAATGCCGCTTTTACCAGTCTGCATTCGTCAAGTTGTGCTTTAAGCCCATCTATCTCAGCTTTGCAGGGGGAAACTTGTGACATTTTCTCGTCGTGATCCCGTCTTAATGCAAAGTATTCTCTGGACAACAGCTCTTTAGCATCCCTGGCTTCAGATAGTGATGTATTAAGTAACTGTATTTTGCTATTCAGCGAATCAATTTCTGCACGTGCATCTTGCTGTGATTGAAACATCTGTTCAAAATGTTTTGTTGTGAGGACCTCGTGTTCACTTTTAAATTGAAGGAAGTGTTCTTCAATTTCCTGATCCACCTCTTTTTCACTGTTTAACCTTATCTCAAGGTCGTCAGCTTTCTCAACCACTGTATAGAATGATTCTTTCAGCAAGATTGCCATTTTAGCCAGCTTTTCATAGCTTGACCTTGTAATTTCTGTAGAGGTCACACTCTCTGCAACCTCCATCAGATTGTCCAATAACTCTTTTGGGTTCATGCTGTCCACCTGTTTATCATATGGATGTAAGGATTCTGTCAGCAGTGCTAACGCTTTCTCTAAACAGTCCTTCATCTCATAAGGATCAAAATCCTTTTCTATCACACCTGTCATGGTTATCCACTGTGTAGCACTTTATCTGGTTAAAACAGTTGCCAACTTCAGAAGTTTTTTAACAGGTAAATATTTGTATTCAAGTGTCATTGAGTTTCACACTATTTTAGCTCTGGATTTTGTAGTGAACCTAACCTGATGTCAAACTAAGCCTAAGGTCAAAACACTTGACCTTAAGAACCTTGTGGGACAGAAACTGTTATTTCATTGATCTGCATCCAGAAATACAGTTTGACCCATCCTGAGACTTTCTTTCTTGAATTAATCAAGTAGAAATGACAATTCTCTATGATCATTACTATTTTACAAATGTTTGATAATCAAATTGTGTTAGTTCACTCAATGTTTACAGGTTGAAGAGAACTACTCATTTTTATTTACATAAACAGTAAGTAATGATTTTTATTCCTCATTCTAAGAAAAAATCAGGTTAATATGCATTTCTTGATTTTCTGTCTTCAATGAGCAAATTTGTAAGTGTGTTAGAGTTCGAGGTTCGGTCAACTAAAAGTTTACTGAAAAGAAATGTCGTGTTTAACTTTTACAGCAGATAATAGGAGTAGAGACTCCACGAAGTCTGAAGTTCTCCAATAATCTTTCTGTCTGTTTTAAACAAACTTAATCTCTGCCCTTGACTTTGATAACACCTTACATCACAAACCACACCTCTGTTCTGGTCCATCGACCAATCAAAAAGCTCTCAAATGACCCGGAAGTCGACCCATTTAAATGTGGCAACTTCCCAGTTCTCTCTAGAATGAGTTCAACATGGGAGTTTTCAGAGCTTGAAAGTTTTCCTGGAGAAGAGTTCCAGACTTTAACTCTCTGAAGAGAGTTAAAGAGTTCAGAGTTCTTGGATGCTAACGCAGGCGTCCAGAATGCTTCTATTGGAATCCAGAATCCAGAGACGGTTTTGGGAATTATAACCTCTGTTTGGATAACCTCGCACGACTCTCGAAGTATTTTAGCTGTTCTCAACGGAGACGCTGAAAGAGTCAAAGGAAGGATTCTATACCGACGCTGATCTATCATCAACCAGGTAAAAGTTCTACTTCGACCAAGCGTACCGTGACCAAGCTGAGAACTGAAGGAGCGTGCACGTTTCTGGTCAAACAGATAAATTCCCTCACACATCTCTCTGTAAGATAAATCTCCATTTTCCATCTTAAACTCTCCTTTCTCCTAAAATCATTACAGATATTTTAGAAATATCTGAAGCAAAGTTCTCAATCACCGCCGTGTGATTGATGTCTGCTGTTCTGCTGAGAAGTGAGGACAATCGCCGTATTGTGCCCACTTTCTGTGAAACTAGCCATGTTATTGTTTTCATATTTTGCCAAATTAATGTAAATGTGTGATGTTAAACTTTGATTCTGCAAATAAATGACCGCATTCATTTTGATGGGTCAAAGATAAATAACGTCTCTCGTTACATTTCTGTTAAATTCAATGCACGACATTTACACAGTCAGAAAAATGAAGAACTCGCGAAATGTATGAATATATCCTGCATATGTCATACTACAATTTACTCAAAAGTACTGTAATAAGTCAACTTATTCAAATGTGGGCACCTGTTTCGTAGGTTTTACCCCAATTCATGAATATTTAAGTAAATGCTTCTCTACAGTGTTACTTTTAATGTGCTTATTTTTTAACAGATACTAGATTACCAAGCTTCTCAGTGTTTTTTACTCTAAAGCACTGAACTTAATAAACCGGCAATTTTTCTAAAAAGTCTCACAGCAACATCAGTTCAAAAACGCTTTTTTTTTTAAACCGTTCACTTCCAGAAATTCGCTATTTTAACAGTTACTCATTAACCCAGGTTGGTGAATAGAAAAAGAAAAATTTTTATGAGGAGCTTCAGTCTTTCTTCAGAAAAACTGTTATACTCCTCTTTCACAGCAGGTGGCGGTGTTAGCTTTATACCAGCAGGAGCCTATGACAACTTCCTGTGGACGTTCTGTTGACATCCTGTCGTTAGCCGCTTAGCTTAAAATTAGCATCGGCTAAACTCGGTTAAATCAACATTTCTGAACGGATTCAAAGCTTAAACGTGGCGTTGTTTCAACAAGCACGACTTTTTTGCATGAACATGAGTTTTGGGGGCATGTGGCACGGCACATTTAGTGATTTTAAGCACAGAAAAGGCTTCGGTGCAACCGAGCTTTACAACCTGACGTCAGAGGAAGTGACGCGGACACGTCACTCATTTCTCAGCGTATCAGAGTTCCACACGGCCGTTCTCAACCAATCACAGAGACAAACAGCGGGGGTGGGTTTTATATCGCTGACTCAGAGGAAGTGACGCAGACACGTCACTCATTTCTCAGCGAATCATAGCGTCCCAACTCAGCGGTTTTCGACCAATCACAGATCGTTTTTTCAGCTAGCGTGTAGCATTAGCCTGAACAATCCGGTCAACTTTTCGTCTTTTAAACTGTCAAAATGTACCATTTTCTGTTAAAAATGTAACAAATAAGCTCTCAAAGCTTCACTGAGACTTCGCTCAGTCCTTAAAACGTTTCTCCATCTATTTAAAACACTCGTTCGAACTTATCAGAACCGAACCGGACCAGAACCGGGTCTGCAGCAGAACCTCCGTCCGTTTAAACAGAATCCACGTTTTTCACAGCTCATCAACTTTGTCACACAACAGATGTACAAATTCAGCTTTCAAAAAGACACATTGACTCACAATTTCAGCTTTCAAAACATCACTAGCTGCAAAACATAGCTGTATTTTCTCCAAGCATCGCATCTGCAAAAACGCTGCGTTTCACACAGCCACTCTCTGCACTTTTTCATTTCATGCCAACATGTAAAATCCAATTGTAACACGAATACAGTCCATTTATGAACCTGTCACGGGCCACCAGTATGTAGATGAACATATTCTATGATATATTCATAAATTAAACGGATTCTTTCATTTTTCTGGACTGAATAATGACGTGCATTGAATTTAATTAAATGTGGACGGAAACGTGTTTATCTTTGACTCACCAACGACAGTGGGTCATTTATTAACAGAATCAAGTTTAACACATCACACATTTACATTAATTGGTAAAAATTGAAAATAACAACAGCTTATTTAGGCTAGTTTTACAAGGAGGAAACAATACAGCGATTGTTTCCCTTGCTTCCAGCTGTACAACAGACACTTCTAAAAATATCTGGAATGATTTCTAGCAGATAGAAGGGTTTTAAAGATGGAAATTGAAGTTTATCTTGAGAGAGATGGGTGGGGGAAATTGTCTGTTATAACCAGAACAACACGCTCCTTTGGACCAGCTTAACCCAACGGTACACTTTGGTTGAGATCTACTCTTTACCTTTGCAGATGATAGTTTCAGCGTTGGTGTAGAGCTTTCTTTTCAACTCTTCCAGCGTCTCCGTAAGAACAGCTAAACCTCGGGAGTCGTGAGATCATCCAGAACAGACATTTCATAATTCCCTGATCTTCTCTCGTTCATCTTATTTGTCTTCCTCCAGCATCCTGAATTCCAGCCTTCTGAACTCTGGAACTGCTGTGAACTAGGAAGTGTTGCACCTTTTAAAAAGGGTCACTTCCGGTTCATTTGAGGACTTTCTGATTGGTCGATGGACCAACAGAGGTGTGTTTTTGTGATGTAAGGTGTTATTAAAAAGTCAAGGAAAAAGATTAGATTGTTTAAGAACAGACAGAAGACATTATGAAGAACTCAGACTTCGTGGAGTCAATTCTCTAGTATCTTCCTGTAAAAGTTAAACATGACATTTCTTTTTCAGTAAACTTGCAGTTGACCGAAACTTGAACTTTGACCAACTTACACAACTTGCTCATTTCAGACAGACGATCAAGAAATTGAATCATTACTCTGTAACATATTCTAACTTGATTTCCACTTTGAATGAGGATTAAAAATTGTTATTACTGTTTCACAGTTGATTTAAAAATGAGTAGTTCACTTCAACATTTAAAAATGGTTTGAACTAACACACTTCGATTATCAAAACATTTGTAAAATAGTAATGATAATAGAAAAAGAGAGTGTTCTTTCAATTGATCAGTGCAGGACACTAAGAAAGTCTTCTGGATGGACTTAAATCAATGAAATACAGTTCTTGTCCCAGGAAGGCCCCTCAAGGCCAGATTTGACCTGAGGCCTAGTTCACTACAAGTGCTTAGTGTATATTTAGTTGATGTTTTTCTTAGTTCATATCTTAGATGTTATTACTGTTTTTCTTATACATTTTATTGTTGGATGTAACTGGGACCCTGTGTACATAATTTCGCTCCATCACATGTACCACATGAGGTGCGAATGACAATAAAGAAACTCTGACTCTGACTCTGACATCCCCCAGAACCACCCAGGCCCTCCCCAGAGGGAAAGCAGTGCCCCCCTGCCCAGGTACCCCCGAGAGCCCAGGCCCCGGCAACCCCCCCGGGGCCCCAAACCCATACACCTGCCTTCACATCAACCCCAAGGCCCCACAAGGTCAGATCCCAGACTACCCACCCTCACTATGTAACGGAGCCGATCAAAGGAGCCCACAGAGATTGATCCGATGTGTCGACAGATGCTGTTTCAAGACTAATATTAAAGCTGCAAGCAGCGTTGAAGGCCCTCACAGCGAAGCACCGCTGCGGCCTTACGGCGACCGCGGGAACTCCAGCGACTCTTCCCGGTCGCCATCGAGAACGCTCACGCTACCGTCACGCGCCCGTTCTCCAGAGTGCGCATTCGCCGAACCTTTGACATAAGCTACGACCGCATATATAACTATTGTAATAATGTAGGGGCGCACTTGAGTCAAATATTAAACAACAACACCACTGCGTCCTTAAGTCCTCACTAGTCAAGCACCCAAAATCTGGTGCAGATCGGAGATATATCATTGAGATATAAGGGTTGGAATATTGTAGGGGGCGCTCTAGTGTCAAAAGTTAAAAAACATTACTAATGTGTCCCTCAGGGCTACATAATAATATACCAAAAATCTGGTGCAGATCGGATGATATATCATTGAGATATAACTGTTACAATATTGTAGGGGGCGCTCTAGAGTCATAAGTTGAAAAACACTACTAATGTGTCCATAACTGCTTACTAATGATGCACCCAAAATCTGGTACAGATCGGATGATATATCATTGAGATATACCTGTTGGAATATTGTAGGGGGCGCTCTAGAGTCAAAAGTTAAAAAATACTACTAATGTATCCATAACTGCTTACTAATGATGCACCCAAAATCTGGTGCAGATTGGCTGATATATAACTCAGATATAACTGATTAAATAATCTAGGTGGCGTACTTGAGTCAAATATTAAACAACAAAACTAATATGTCCAACAGTTCTCAGTAATGACACATCAAAAATCTGGTTCAGATCTGATGTTGTATCACTGAGATATAACTGTTGGAAGAATCTAGGTGGCGCTGTGGAGGTTCTTGGCCACTTATCATGGAACCCTGTTCAAGGGGTGGATAATGATCGATCATAGTGATTTTGGTTCATCTGGGCTCAAATCTGTGCAATTTAGAGCCAAACGTATTGCAACGGCGTCACTTTTTAATTCGCCATGGCGCCACGCCCACCTTTGTCCAGCTATAATTGTTTGTAGTTAAAATCAAGTCAGACCATCTTATCTGTCTTCTAACATAGGATCATCCTGATTAGATGAAGCGTGTCAAAGAAGGAGCATTCCAATTAAAAAAAGAGACTTCCTGTTGTGATGGGGCGGGGCTTTGATGACATCACAATATGATGACATTGGATCTTCGGATATCCAACAGGGATGAGTCGTGGCAAGTTTGGCACCTTTTGGTCTTTCAATGTGAAAGTTATAGCGTTTGGAAATTTATGGCGTGAAGCTCAACTTTGAGGCCTGGCCACGCCCCTTTAACAAAATGAAACCGAAAGATTTTGATAACTTTTACTCTCCAATGTCTTAAAGGCCTATTAACCAAGTTTGAAGGCAATCCTTCAAAATCCCTAGGAGGAGTTAATTAAAATTCGCCGTTAAAAACGCCCAAAAATTAACTTTTGACTCAAAATGGCCGACTTCCTGTTGGTTTGGGACCGGAGCTCCAAGAGACTTTTTCATAGGTCCCAAGAAGATACACATGTTCACCGAGTTTCAGGTTTATCGGTCGAAAAATGGCTTGGGGCTGAGGTTTTAAAATATTCTAGGGGGCGCTATAGAGGCTATTGGGCAATTATCATGACTTCCTGTTCAAGGGGCAGGCAATGATCGATCTTAGTGATTTTGATGAACCTCGGATCAAATCTGTGGAATTTAGAGCCAAACGTATTGTCACGGCGTCACTTCTGAATTTGCCACGCCGCCACCCCCACATCCTCCAGCGGAAACGCTTTGCACTTCAAAGCAAGTCAGACCAACTTGTTATCTGCCTTCTAACACAGGATCATCCTGATTGGGTTGAGAGTGTCAGGGAGGAAGCATTCCAAGCAAAAAAAGTCACTTCCTGTTCTGAGGGGGCGGGGCTTTGATGACGTTAAAATTTGACCTCAGGGTATCGTCGGGCATGGGACAGGGATGACTTGTGCCAAATTTGGTGCAATTCTGTTTTTCAATGTGAAAGTTGTAGCGTTTGAAAATTTTTGGCATGAAGCATAATTTTGAGGTCCGGCCCCTCCCCCTCAACATACGTCGGTTTGCACCGTTTTGATAACTTTTGGTCCCCCATGCCTACTGAGCAAAATGGCGCAAGTTTGAAACCGATTGAGCGAAATCCCTAGGAGGAGTTCGTTCAAATTCGCCGTGTACGAAAAGTGAAAAACGGCCAAATTTGACCCTTTGACCCAAAATGGCCGACTTCCTGTTTGGTTTAAGGCATACCTCCAAGAGACTTTTTTTCTTGATTCAGTGGGTTGTACATGTGTACCAAATTTCAGCTCTCTAGGACTTACCAGTTGTCATATCTCACGTTAGGGGGCGCTGTGGAGCAGTTTGGCCACGCCCACTTTTGGTTCCATTAAATACCTCAAATTTCTTGCGGGGGACAATTTTGGGTCAAATATGGTGAGTTTTCGAATATGTTAAGGCCTCCAAATTAGCGCTCTTTGACGGAAAAAAATTAGAAACGACACAATTACAATAGGCCTTCGCAGCACTTAGCTGCTCGGGCCCGCAGCACTTAGCTGCTCGGGCCTAAATACAAGCAGAGAGCGAGAGACGGGCAGCCCTACACACCGGCGCCATCTTGGAATTCCACCGATCAACAGAGAGTAGTGGCAAAAAGGAGCAGCAGCCAGATAGTTTGCCAGAACACCTCCCACTCGATCTTCCCACAGAACTGATGGAGAGATCGCGGAATCTGTTACTCCAAACTACTTTTCAGTTTTAGACTTGTTCCTCCATTGGCAACAGAACCATCAGGTGCCAAACATCTCTGTGCAGGACCGTCGTTTAGGCAGCTTCTTCCAGGTCTCTGGTTAAAGGCTGGTTTGGTATGAGTCTTATCACAGGAACTCAGCAGCTTTGGACTACTTTAATATTCACATCTCGGAAGATGCCCTTAGCATCTGGGTTGACACTCACAACCTGTCCTAACTTGAATTGGCCCCTTATTACATTTTGGTCACATAACCAAACAATACCTCCAACAGTGATGTTTCGATGTAAAGTGTGCCATTTGCTTCTCACAAATAAGTTTTACCATACCATACCATACCATACCATACCACTTTATTTATAAAGCACTTAAAACAGCAACAAGGCCACCCAAAGTGCTGTACAGACACAACAACAGGTAACACACAAAATCAAAATACAAAATGAGGTAAATCAGAATATAGACAAAAAACGATGCAGATAAGGCAGCACGGTGGCGCAACTTGTAGAGCTGCTGCCTCTCAGTGAGCAGGTCCTTGGTTCAAACCCCGGTCCAGGGGCCTTTCTGGGTGGAGTTTGCATGTTCTCTCCGTGCATGCGTGGGTTTTCTCTGGGTACTCCGGTTTCCTCCCACAGACCAAAAACATGCATGTTAGGCTGATTGGTAACTCTAAATTGTCCCTAGGTGTGAGTGAGAGAGTGAATGGTTGTTTGTCTCGTTTGTCTCTATGTGGCCCTGTGATGGACTTGCGACCTGTCCAGGGTGTACCCCGCCCCTCACACAGTGATTGCTGGACATGGACACCGGTGACCCCCGTGATCCAAAAATGGAATAAACGGGTAAAGAAAATGGATGGATGGATGGAACGATGCAGATAATGACGACAAACCAGTGTGGAGCATAAGGATCAAAACACAGATCATCTTGTGTTGAAAGCTATTGAATAGTAGTGAGTTTTTAAACGGGACTTGAAAACGGAGAGGGAGGGAGCCTGTCTGGCAAGCAGAGGTAACTCGTTCCAGAGTCTTGGTCCTGCTACAGAGAAGGCCCTGTCACCTCTGCGCTTAAGACGAGTTCCTGGAACTGTGAGGAGCAACTGGTCCACTGACCTCAGGGAGCGTGGTGGGACATACGGTTGTAGCAAATCAGAGAGATGGGGGGGGGGAGGGGCGACACTGTTCAGTGATTTGTAGACATACATGAGTAGTTTGAACTGGATTCGAAAGTGAACCGGTAACCAGTGCAGTGAGGCCAAAACTGGTGTAATGTGCTCTCTTTTGCCTGTACTGGTTAAAAATCGGGCTGCTGCTCACAAATAAGTTTTGGCCGGCAAGCTGGCTCCATGACCTCCAGAATCTGTTGACATGAAGCTGCATCTCTCTAAGTCTTTTGTAAGTGTAGCTTGCAAAGTTAAATGTTCTGATGTCATCACTTGGAGAGGCACGTCCCAAGAGAAGTGTGTTGGGCAATAAATACTGGATGCAGTCTTCATAGCTCTGCACTTGGGCATTTATAGAACATTCAGTGGCAAGGTAAGCAGCAAGTTGGAGAGCTGTCTGAAGTTCATTGTAATTGAGGCCAGTGTTGGTGCCTAAGCTCTGGAGTGCCTTCTTGACTACGCAAACAGCAGCTTCAGCAGTGCTGTTGTGGTGAGGTGAGTCAGCTGGATTAATTTTCCACTCCCATTGGGTGCCTTTCTGAGCCACTATCTCCTCTATTGCAGCTTTGTCTTGAGAATCTAGGAACTGGTACAGCTCTCAATACAGAGTTGACACCAATAAAGTTTGTTCTTGGGTTGGACCAGCTCTTTTATGGGTGTCTCCTAATTGAAGTCAACTGTTGGTAAGTCATAAAAAAAACTTATCATTGACATTGTGTCTACCAGGTCTACATGAACAGCCCTACTGACCATACAGCTGAAAATGACACGCCACACTTTCATTGAGACTTGTTTCTTGATGATGTCTTTGACAAGATATGGTCCAAAGAGGTTAACTGCTGTGAACGCAAATGGGGCTGCAGGTATGGTTCTTTGAGGAGTTAAATCACCCATTATTTGTTGGCACCTTCTTGCTTTGTACTTTTTGCAAATAAGGCAGTTTTCCACTAATTTTTGACCATTGTCCTCCCTTGAATGGTCCAAGCTTTTTTCCTCATTTTCAGCAGGGTGGCAGCCACACCTTCATGACCCTCATTGTGTGCCTCCCGTGCCAACAAAGTGAAGACCGACATATAGGAAGGTAAGAGGGGGACTGCCACGTCATCGTCCCTGAAAACAAGAACTCTCCCACCACAGATTAGTAACCCAGTCTCTAGATGGTAAATGGATGGTAAATGGACTGTACTTATATGGTGCCTTTCTATGTGATCAAGATACTCAAAACACTTTACACTACAATCTGTGCCTCATTTACCCATTCATACAACACTACTAGATCTAAACAAAGCTAATTGAACAAATCATTCTAAAGAGACTAATCAGAGCTTTATCACATTCATACACTGATGGGACACACATCAGAGGCAATGAGGGGTTCAGTGTATTGCCCAGGGACACTTGGGCATGTAACTGCTGGTGGATTCAAACCTCCAACTCTTGCATTGGAGGACGACTGCTCTAACTACTCAGCCACAGTTGCCCCTACCTCTACCTCTCAGTACACTATCAAATGGTCTGTGGTTGTAGCTGGGATGGTCAACCTCTCTTGGGTAGCAATCTCTAAACTCTGCATTTTAGCCAAGGTTCTAGAAAAACTGATAAACTCTCAAATCAAAAATTACCTGGACTCATTTAACATCTTACCTCCACATCAATCTGGTTTCAGGAAACAACACAGCACAACCACTGCTTCACTGAAGGTTCTTAATGACGTTGTTGAAGCACTGGATGCTAAGGATTATTGTGCTGCACTTTTCTTAGACCTGTCTAAAGCTTTTGATACTGTGGATCATAACATCATGTGTCATAAGCTCTCAGAAATTGGTTTCTCAGAACACACCATTGGTTGGTTCTCTAACTATCTTTCAGACCAGAGGCATTGTGTTCAACGAAATGGTACTTCCTCCAGTTATTTAACAATCAACAATGGTGTACCACAAGGCTCAGTCTTAGGACCCACCCTCTTTACAATCTACATACATAACGTAGGTAAAAACATCCCTGATGCATCCATACATTTCTATGTTGATGACACAGTTGTTTATTGTTGAGCTAAAGCTGTTGCTAAGGCTTTCCAGCTTCTGAAATCTGCATTCAACTACATCCAGACAGATTTGTTCAGCCTCAAACTTGTCCTAAATGCCAACAAAACCAAAGGGATGCTTTTTTCAAATAGGAAGTTAGTCCCAGCAGTTCTTCCTCCGATTTTATCCTCAAATGGTTTCCCCATTGGGGGCAGCACGGTGGCGCAACTGGTAGAGCTGCTGCCTCTCAGCGAGCAGGTCCTTGGTTCAAACCCCGGTCCAGGGGCCTTTCTGGGTGGAGTTTGCATGTTCTCTCCGTGCATGCGTGGGTTTTCTCCGGGTACTCCGGTTTCCTCCCACAGACCAAAAACATGCATGTTAGGCTGATTGGTAACTCTAAATTGTCCCTAGGTGTGAGTGAGAGAGTGAATGGTTGTTTGTCTCGTTTGTCTCTATGTGGCCCTGTGATGGACTTGCGACCTGTCCAGGATGTACCCCGCCCCTCGCACAGTGATTGCTGGACATGGGCACCAGCGACCCCGGTGACCCAAAATGGAATAAGCGGGTAAAGAAAATGGATGGATGGATGGTTTCCCCATTGAGTTTGTTGATTCCTATAAATATTTGGGTATCTTGGTCGACTCACATCTCTCTTTTAAGCTCCATGTGGAAAACTTGATAAAGAAACTGAAAGTTAAACTGGGTTTCTTTTTCAGAAACGGATCCTGTCTAACCCTGAATGCTAGGAAACGCCTTGTATCTGCGACTTTCCTTCCCTCCATTGATTACGGTGTGTAACCTGCACAAGATAATTAACCCGTATTTTATTTTGGCGGGTCAAACTGATGCCACACTATAAGTTCCGGGTGAGAGGTGAACTTGGACCCCCCCTCCACTGCTATTGCTGCTGTCACTGTGGCTAGCTGCGTGAGCTTGACGTCTTCCAAACACACGGGAGAATACGGCTGGATCGAGCCAAATTAACACGACCAAGAGCTTAAATTGGGTGTTAACTGGCAACCACTCGACGGTGAGTCGTTCATTTTACGTACTTTGTTTTTTTAATATAATAGAAATGCGGTGGCGACACGCCCACTCAATCTATGTATTTTGTGACTCAAAAATGGTCTTATTAACTAAAAGATCATTCTCTTTTTGTTACTTTTGTGGCCTAATAGAAGACATACCCTCAAAGTATTAAATAAGCCCTTTGATTTGTAGTAGTAACGTACGGACGTACGCCACCAACTGTAGTATGACAATATAGGGAAAATATATTCATACTTTTCACGAGTTCCTCATCTTTCTGACTGTGTAATGTCGTGCATTGAATTTTAACAGAAATGCGAACGAGAGACGCTATTATCTTTGACCCATCAAATGAATGCGGTCATTTATTTTCAGAATCAAAGTTTAACATCAAACATTTACATTAATTTGGCAAAATATGAAAATAATAACAGACAAGTTTCACAAATAATGAGCTTCAATCACGCGGCGGTGATTGAGGACTTTGCTTCAGATATTTCTAAAATATCTGTACTGATTTTATGAGAAAGCAGAGTTTAAGATGAAATTGAGATTTATCTTACAGAGAGATATGTGAGGGAATTAATCTGTTATGACCAGAACGTGCACGCTCCATCAGATATCAGCTGGCCTCCGGTACACTTAGTCGAAAATAGAACCTTCTACCTGGTTGACGATGGAATCAGCATCGGCGTAGGTTCCTTTCTGACTCTTTCAGCGTCTCCGTGAGAACTGCCAAACCCTTAGAGAGTCGTACGTGGTGTTCAAACAGAAATTATAATCCCAACATCGTCACTGCATTCTGTATTCCAACGGAAGCACTCTGGGCTTCAGACATCAGAGTTTTCTCCTTCAGACATCAGAGTTCTCCGACTCTAGAACTTCTTCAGAACTTCCATCACTCTGAGACTCTTGGACTCTATCACTCCCAGACTCTTGCAACTCTTCCATGAACTGGGAAGTTGCCACATTTTAAATGGGTCGACTTCCGGGTCATTTGAGAGCTTTTGATTGGTCGATGGACCAGGAAAAGGTGTGGTTTGTGATGTAAGATGTTATCATAAGTCGAGGTCAGAGAATGAGATTGCTTAACAGACAGAAAAGATTTTTGGAGAAACAGCAGACTTTGTGGAGTCTCTACTCTGATTATCTTCTCAAATAGTTAAACATGACATTTTCTTCTCAGTAAACATTTTAGTTGACCAAGGTTCGACCTTTCACATACTTACAAAAGCTTGCTCATTGAAGACAGAAAATCAAGAAATGCATATTAACCTGATTTCTTCTTTGAATGAGGAATAAAAATCATTACTTACTGTTTATGTAAAATAAAAATGAGTAGTTCTCTTCAACCTGTAAACATTGAGTGAACTAACACAATTTGATTATCAAACATTTGTAAAATAGTAATGATCATAGAGAATTGTCTTTTCTGCTTGATTAATTCAAGAAGGAAAGTCACCAGATGGCTCAAACTGTATTCAGATCAATGAAATAACAGTCTCTGTCCATCTGATAGATTTGGGGTCAGATCAGGGTCAGATCAGGTTCACTACAGTCCCCCCTTTGGAAATCATCACCTGTCCATGGGGATGAATTCCAACCGTGAACTTAGACCTTCAAATGTCCTTGAGCTTGATGTAATCCAGCAAGGAAGACCAAAGTCAAAAGTAATCCAGCAAGGAAGACCAAAGTCAGAAGTAATCCAGCAAGGAAACAAAGTCAAGGTAATTCCACAATGTTCTTGGTATTCCATTGTGTTGATTATAATTCCATATCGTCTCTATAATTCCATTGTAGCAATGCTTTAACCCCTTGGAAACAGAGTCTGTAATCCATTGGAAAAAGTCATATAATCCACAACGGTAAATCCACAACGATTGGAAGTGTTGATTAATCAGCATACAGAGGGGTACCCTTGGATTGAACTTGAAGATGCGGCCACTGGATGAAGAGTGGAGACCAACGTCAGGATTGCAGGTCGCCTCCAGCGAAGGTTGTCTCCAGCGACGTCCAGCCTGTGCCGTTCTGGTTCAATGTGTCATGCAATTATGTGGTTTAAGGTGGGCTTATGAAGGGGATTTTACATAAGGCCTTAAACTATATGCACCTGGTGTGTAAGCTATTATGGTTGGGAACAGCTACAACTACCAGTTA
>NC_056508.1:214706-215198 GCF_014905685.2 Nematolebias whitei | reverse complement strand
TTGGATTGAACTGAAGAAGCGGCCACTGGATGAAGAGTTGAGACCAACGTCAGGATTGCAGGTCGCCTCCAGCGAAGGTTGTCTCCAGCGACGTCCAGCCTGTGCCGTTCTGGTTCAATGTGTCATGCAATTATGTGGTTTAAGGTGGGCTTATGAAGGGGATTTTACATAAGGCCTTAAACTATATGCACCTGGTGTGTAAGCTATTATGGTTGGGAACAGCTACAACTACCAGTTAAGGGGTGGAAATGCTGATAAGGGTAACTACAGGGGTTTATGCCTATAGAAAAGTGTTCCAAACTATTTTTCCATTTCTAACTTGGTTTAAGTTAGCTTTACATGGTAAAATATAGTTTGGTGTAATTGTCTGTTGTCTTTTAGACGAACGACTTGAGATTGGGTGTTTGGTTTCCCATAAATGTTTTGGAAGTCTATGGCGAGACTTATCAAAAAGAATTAGCTATCCCCCCGAATAGAATTGTTCGAGTAGGT
>NC_056508.1:214171-214606 GCF_014905685.2 Nematolebias whitei | reverse complement strand
GGATGAAGAGTGGAGACCAACGTCAGGATTGCAGGTCGCCTCCAGCGAAGGTTGTCTCCAGCGACGTCCAGCCTGTGCCGTTCTGGTTCAATGTGTCATGCAATTATGTGGTTTAAGGTGGGCTTATGAAGGGGATTTTACATAAGGCCTTAAACTATATGCATCTGGTGTGTAAGCTATTATGGTTGGGAACAGCTACAACTACCAGTTAAGGGGTGGAGAATGCTGAAAAGGGGTAACTACAGGGGTTTATGCCTATAGAAAAGTGTTCCAAACTATTTTTCCATTTCTAACTTGGTTTAAGTTAGCTTTACATGGTAAAATATAGTTTGGTGTAATTGTCTGTTGTCTTTTTAGACGAACGACTTGAGATTGGGTGTTTGGTTTTCCCATAAATGTTTTGGAAGTCTATGGCGAGACTTATCAAAAAGAATT
>NC_056508.1:185190-214071 GCF_014905685.2 Nematolebias whitei | reverse complement strand
TAGCCAGCTTTTCATAGTTTGACTTTGTAATTTCTGTAGAGGTCACACTTTCTGCAACCTCCTTCAGATTGTCCACTAACTCTTTTGGGTTCATGTTCTCTGCCTGTTTAATCTGTGAATGTACGGGTGCTGTCAGAAGCGCTAACGCATTCTCCAAGCAGTCCGTCATCCCATAAGGGTCAAAGTCTTTTTCTAACACACCTGTCATGTTTTTCACTGTGTAGCACTTTATCTGTTTAAAACAGTTGCAAGCTTCAGATATTTTACAGGTAAATATTTGTATTCAAGTTGTCATTGAGTTTTCACACTATTTTAGCTTTTTGGGTTTACACAGAAGTACTGTTATAAGTCAACTTATTCAAATGTGGGTACCTTTCTGTAGGTTTTTACCCCAATTCATAAATATTTAAGTAAATGCTCTCGGCAGTGTTACTTGTATGTGCTTATTTTTCAACAGATACTAGTTACCAAGCTCTTTTTAGTGTATTTTACTCTAAAGCACTGAATTTTTAATAAACCTGCAATTTTCTAAAAGTCTCACAGCAATCATCAGTTTAAAACGTTTTTTTAAACCGTTCTGTTCCAGAAATTTGCTATTTTAACAGTTACTCATAGAACCAAGTGGTGAAAAGAAAAAGAAAATTGATGATGTGTCAGGATTAATCAGTCTTTCTTCAGAAAAACTGTCATTCCTGTTCTCCTGTCTCATCCTCTATTTAAAATTAAATAGGAAGATTTATTTTTAGGTGGTAACTTAAACAGAAAAGTTTCTTTTTCCTGATAAGTTTACTCTTATTTAGTGATCTTGCAATTAAACGTGTATTATCTTTCAAGCAAAATGAGTAAACTTTTCAACTCTGTGAATATTTGAACCGTATCTTTTAAAAAGTTTCTAATTTTTCATTTTGTACCTCCTTGTTTGAGGAATTCAGTGAATGAAAATGTCCTGGTAAATGCCTTTTTTTTGCATAAATACCTCTTACTTTTTAAGTGCAAGATAACAGTGATTATTCAGCTAGAGGAAGTTTGTTAACTCAAAGTTCGTCTTACAGAGATAAAAAAAAAAACGTTTAATTTCACTAAAATACCTAAAACTGAAGTGAAACCGTGATCTCAAGTTTCTCCAGGAGGGGGCAGTGTTTAGCTTTCTACCAGCAGGAGTCTATGACGACTTCCTGTGACGTTCGGTTGACATCCTGTTTTTAGCCGCTTAGCTTAAAGTTAGCTTTTGCTAAACTCGTTTAAAATCAACATTTCTGAACGGATTTGAAGCGTCAAAGTGGCGTTCTTTCAACAAGCACGACTTCTTAGCATGAACATGAGTTTTTGGGACATATGGCAGCTTTATTTAGTGATTTTAAGCACGGCAAAGCTCATTTCCGACATGGAGGAAGTGACGTGACACGTCACTCATCCGGTCGTTAGCTGTTAGCTCAAAATTAGCATCGCTAGCGTTGTTCAAAAACATCATTTAATGACGGATTTTAAACTCAAACGCGGCGAAATTTTAGCAATTGGACTTTGAAGAACTTAACAGTTGATCAGAATACAGCTTTTAAGCGCTTTTCAGCTTTAAAAAGCAGATTTTATTTCCCTATGAAAACGAGTCTTCATTTCCGGGTCACGTGACTGAAATCACCAATTACAGAGCAGCACGGGGGTGAGAGGAAATGACGTAGGCACGTCATTCAACTTCTCAGCGAATCAGAGCGCTCCACAGCAGCAAATTCAACCAATCACAAAGCGTTTCAGCAACTAGCATGTTAGATTTAGCCTGAAATAAGTTCGTCAACTTTTCGTCTTGTAAACTGTCAAAATGCACTTTTTCTGTTAAAAATTGTAACGTTTAACTCTCTGAGCTTAGTGGAGGCGGCGCTCCGAGGCACAACGTCTTTTAAACCATTTAAAAACAACTCGTTCGAACTTTTTCAGAACCGAGCTGGACCACAGCCGGGTCTTGCAGCAGAACCTCCGTCCTTTTAAACAGAATAACGTTTTCCACAGCTCATCAGCTTAGTTACACGTAACAGGCGTACAATTTCAGCTTTAAAAACACTTAATGACACTATTTCAGCTTTCAAAACATCACTAGCTGCATTATTTCTGTGAGCTTTCAAGCATCACAGCACAACACGCTTCAACATGCAGCGTTCCACTTCAAGCGGCAGCTCCAGCACGCTGCATTCAATCACAGCTGACAAACTGTTATTTTTCTTCATGCCAACACGTAAAATCAATCTTTACACGTATACACAGTCATTTATGAGCACGTGACGGGCCACCAAATGTAGTATGACATATGCAGGATATATTCATACATTTCGCGAGTTCTTCGTTTTTCTGACTGTGTAAATGTCGTGCATTGAATTTAACAGAAATGTAACGAGAGACGTTATTTATCTTTGACCCATCAAAATGAATGCGGTCATTTATTTGCAGAATCAAAGTTTAACACCAAACATTTACATTAATTTGGCAAAATATGAAAACAATAACATGGCTAGTTTCACAGAAAGTGGGTACAATACGGCGATTGTCCTCACTTCTCAGCAGAACAGCAGACATCAATCACACGGCGGTGATTGAGAACTTTGCTTCAGATATTTCTAAAATATCTGTAATGATTTTAGGAGAAAGGAGAGTTTAAGATGGAAAATGGAGATTTATCTTACAGAGAGATGTGTGAGGGAATTTATCTGTTTGACCAGAAACGTGCACGCTCCTTCAGTTCTCAGCTTGGTCACGGTACGCTTGGTCGAAGTAGAACTTTTACCTGGTTGATGATAGATCAGCGTCGGTATAGAATCCTTCCTTTGACTCTTTCAGCGTCTCCGTTGAGAACAGCTAAAATACTTCGAGAGTCGTGCGAGGTTATCCAAACAGAGGTTATAATTCCCAAAACCGTCTCTGGATTCTGGATTCCAATAGAAGCATTCTGGACGCCTGCGTTAGCATCCAAGAACTCTGAACTCTTTAACTCTCTTCAGAGAGTTAAAGTCTGGAACTCTTCTCCAGGAAAAACTTTCAAGCTCTGAAAACTCCCATGTTGAACTCATTCTTGAGAGAACTCTGAAGCTTCTCTATCAGAAAACTTTTTCATCTCTCTTCTCCAGGAGCTGCATCCCCGAACACTCTGAGAGAACCGGGAAGTTGCCACATTTAAATGGGTTCGACTTCCGGGTCAATTTAGAGCTTTCTGATTCGTGGATGGACCAGAACAGAGGTGTGGTTTGTGATATAAGGTGTTATCAAAGTCAAGGGCAGAGATTAAGTTTGTTTAAAACAGACAGAAAGATTATTGGAGAAAACCAGACTTCGTGGAGTCAAACTCTCCTGTATCTTCTGTAAAAGTTAAACATGACATTTCTTTTTCGGTAAACTTTTAGTTGACCGAACCTCGAACTCTAACACACTTACAAATTTGCTCATTGAAGACAGAAAATCAAGAAATGCATATTAACCTGATTTCTTCTTAGAATGAGGAATAAAAATCATTACTTACTGTTTATGTAAATAAAAATGAGTAGTTCTCTTCAACCTGTAAACATTGAGTGAACTAACACAATTTGATTATCAAACATTTGTAAAATAGTAATGAACATAGAGAATTGTCATTTCTACTTGATTAATTCAAGAAAGAAAGTCTCAGGATGGGTCAAACTGTATTTCTGGATGTAGATCAATGAAATAACAGTTTCTGTCCATCTGGTCAGATTTGACATCAGGTTAGGTTCACTACAAATCAAAAAGTTTGTTAGTAATATTTAGGACTTTCATAATGATCTTATATTTAATTAAACAGTGTTTATTTAAATAAATACGGACTTACCAAAGTTTTATCATAATACTCACGAACAGTTTCTTCCTAGTTCTCAGCAACAGCTCATTGTACCGTTGTGAGCTGGGTCGCTCCAACCCAGTTCTGTGTGTTATTTTTTACAGACCCCCCGGATACCATAAACAGTTTTTAAACGAACTATCTGACTTTCTAACTGGTATTCTGCTCAAATATGATCGTGTTTTGATTTTAGGTGACTTTAATATCCACGTGTGCTGCCCTGATAAACCTTTAGCCCAGGACTTTCTAGACCTCATCCAGTCCTTTAACTTTGTGCAGAGTGTTGTTGGTCCGACTCACCAGCAGGGCCACACTCTAGACTTAGTTTTAACACATGGTTTGTCTGTTTCTGATTTAGAAATTGGTGACACTTTTTTTTCCGACCACAAACCGGTTTTATTCAACACCTCATTGATTTGTGAACCTGCACCTCCCCCCACACCCAAGCCCTGTAGGATTTTTAACCCTTCCACCGCCACACTCTTCTCTTCCATCTTTGCTAGTAATTCTGTTTCAGACTCTGAACTCTCTGCGGGTCTTACTACAAAGGAGTTGCTTTCTCAGCATCAGGAGGCGTGTGTACAGATCCTGGACTCAGTCACCCCGTTAAAGCTCAGGAATCGAAAACGCATGCCCCACCCTTGGGTAAATGAGACTACACGAGAGGCAAGACGCCTGTGCAGAAGAGCTGAACGTCAATGGAAAAAAGATAAACTTCAGGTGTCTTTTGAGATGTTAAAAACATGTTGGAAAGCCTATCAGACCACCATTAAACAGGAGAAAAACAAATATTTCTCAAAAATTATCAACTCAAACAGTTACAACCCCCGCGTTCTTTTCAACCATTAACACCATTCTAAACGTGCCTCAGTCTGCCACCATTGAGGCCTCTGTCGACACCTGTAATAAGTTTGTCAGGCATTTTGTTGAAAAGGTTGAGTCGATTAGGTCATCAATTCCACACTCCATAGCCAACCCTTCAGTTCTTGTCCCCTGCTCAGCAGTCTTCAGTCACTTTGACCCCATCTCACTCTCATTTTTAAATGAGGTTGTTGGCCTTATGAAACCCTCAGGCTCCCCTGCTGATCCCATCCCTGCTGCATTTTTTAAACAGGTTCTACCATCAACTGGACCCTCTGTTCTTGCCATTATTAACAGCAGTTTGGCTACAGGTGTGGTCCCTGATGTTTTAAAACATGCAGTGGTAACTCCATTAATTAAAAAACCTGGACTTGACCCTGCAGCTTGTTCAAACTTCAGGCCAATCTCAAAACTTCCATTTCTTTCTAAAATCTTGGAGAAAACCAAGTTTGTGAATGTAAATGGAATTTTTGAGATTTTTCAGTCAGGATTTAAACAACTACACAGCACCGAGACAGCTTTAGTAAGGGTCTGTAATGACATTCTGCTAGCAAATGACTCTGGTCAGTCTGTGATCCTGGTACTCCTCGACCTTACCACTGCATTTGACACTGTTGATCACAGCATCCTTTTGTCACGGCTAGAACACTGGGTTGGGATCACAGGGGTGGCGCTAGACTGGTTCCGTTCGTATCTGGGTGACAGGAGTTTCTATGTTAACTTTGACAATCATTTTTCTGCTTCTGTCCCTCTTTTCTGTGGGGTCCCACAAGGCTCCATTCTTGGACCCCTTCTGTTCTCATTGTATCTGCTCCCCTTGGGGTCAATCCTGAGGAAACATGGTATTTCGTTTCACTGTTATGCCGATGATTCTCAGATCTATCTGCCTTTAAAACCACAGTTCCTGCTCCATCCACCCTTTGCTAAAATGTCTTGATGACATCAAGACTTGGATGGCTGCAAACTTCTTGAGTTTTAATGATCAGAAGACTGAGGTCATTGTGTTTAACCCAAGCTCTACCACTGTCACTGATCCTGTAAACCTGCACTCCCTTCAGCCACATCTAAAGCAGTCGGTTACCAATCTCTGGGAAGTGTTAGACTCGGACTTTAAGTTTAATAAACAGATCAACTCTGTTCTACAAAAAAGCTTATTTCAGCTAAGGCAAATAGCAAAGCTTAAGTCCATTCTGTCCAGATCTGACCTTGAAAAACTACTCCATGCATTTATTACAACCCGGCTGGACTACTGTAATTCGCTTTATGTTGGGGTTAGTCAGGCTTCACTTTCACGTCTCCAGCTCGTACAAAATGCTGCAGCTCGGCTACTAACAGGAACTCACAGGTTTGAGCACATGACTCCGGTTCTGTCCTCTCTTCACTGGCTTCCTGTACGTGTCAGAGTTGATTTTAAAATTCTCCTGCTGACATTCAAGTGCATTAATGGCCTTGCACCATCATATCTCTCTGACCTTATTCATCCTTATACTCCTTCTTGGACTTTGAGATCATCAGACCAGCTGCTTTTGGCCGTACCAAAAACCAGCTGAAGCTCAGAGGAGATCGAACGTTTTCAGTCATGGGCCCTAAACTCTGGAACAATCTGCCCATCAACATTCGACAGGCCACCTCAATCTCTGCTTTTAAATCTCTCCCAAAAACTCACCTATACTCATTGACATTTAACACAGGGTGATTGGATTTAGATCTAGTTTTTCATTTTTACTGATTCTGTTTATGCTTTTGTTATTATTCTTATTTAACACAACAAGGTCATCAGATCTGATTTAGTATTTCATTGTTTCTGACTGAGTTTATGCTTTTTGTTATTATTTCCTTGACTTTTGACACAACGTGATCTGATTTAGTATTTCATTGTTTCTAAGTGTTTTTGGTTTTATATTTTTATTCCATGTGCTGTAAATATATCTTGCTACTTTTTATTTGATGATGTGATATTTTTGTTAAGCACTTTGGTAACAGTTTCTGTTTTAAATGTGCTCTATAAATAAATCTGACTTGACTTGACTTCCTGAAAGCAGGGAAGAAACCCAAACAGGACTCCAGTCAGCCATCAGGTGAAAAGGAGGAACCCAGACCCAGACCAGTGGTCATTCCGTATGTTGAGGGAGTATCAGAGAAACTGAGATGTTTATTGTCTAAACATAACGTCCCAGTGGCTTTTAAACCCCAAAATACATTAAAGACTGGTTCATCCCAAAGATCCAGTCCCCCGGTACAAACAGAGTAATATTGTGTATGCTGTTCAGTGTCAAGAGGGTGATCAGTCTTACATCGGGGAAACTAAACAGCCACTGGCCAAAACGATGGCCCAGCACAGAAGATCAACATCATCAGGCCAGGATTCTGAGGTCTACACTCATCTCCAGGCCAGCGGTCACTCTTTCAGATATGAAGATGTTCACATCCTGGACAGAGAGGAACGATAGTTTGAAAGAGGATTAAAGGAGGCCATCTTTGTGAAAAGAAATCGTCCATCATTAAACAGGGGTGGAGGCCTCCAGGTTCAATTGTCCCCCTCTTACAATGCTGTGATTGCTAGTATCACTCAGCCCTCTGTGAATAGTAAACAGCCATCAGTGTGCTAATGATCCATTGTTAGGCTGATGGTCCTTCTTGAGCATGTGATCAGCTGGTGTTGGTTGGCAGCAGCACACTGGTTGATCCACTCTGAGAAGGTGCTATTTAAGCAGTGCTTCTCAATTATATTGTTATGCCCCCCTAGGAAGAAGTAAACATTTCGCCCCCCCCCCCCCAACTTTCCGCTTCGACTGCAAATAGTATAATTTGTCTATAAAATTGTTATAAGTACACCTCTACATAGCATTGTATCCTTATTAACATTAAATTTAAAAAAGATGGAAATATAGAGCACACTGATTGGGGGCGGGGTTGTGTCTGGGGGTCCTCACCCAGAAAATTTTGAATAAAGTAGATGCCATTTCCTGCATTCTGGTGTATTTTAATGGTTGTTTAACATCTAGTTTTACCTACACAAGTAAACACTTGGAACACCTTGGGATTCCCCTGGAGGAGCTGGTCCAAGTGGCTGGGGAGAGGGAAGTATGGGTCTCTGTCGTGGCTGGCTACCACGTCGTGTTCAAAACAGCTGAGACGTCGCCCTTGGTATAAAAGATTTATTTGACAAAACATGGGTTACAGATATTCAGAGACAAACAATTACATTATTAAAATATATGCATATATTTTGGAGCATTAAAGAACGAACCGTCTCGGTGTGCGCCTCCCGGAAATGCTCGGTGGACGTGTGTCATTTCCGGCCTTTTATCACAGTTTGAGAAGGCTAGCTTTCTGATTGGTTTAGCTTCTGTTGCTAGGGTTATGACTCTAGCCCGCCCCCTCAAGGACGTTAATATCTACATTTCAGATAAGAAGTTTTGCCTCACTGAAATCGTTCGTTTTAGCTGTTTGTTTAACGTGATTATACCTTAGTGATACCAAATGATTTGAGTTAAAGTTGTTTATTTCTAGGAATAATTAATAACTATTAATTGTTATCTAACTCATGTTTGCGTGTTCTTACTTGATCCTTTTTATACTTTTGCTGTTGTAGCTTACTGTGACAATTAACCCTGTGTCCTCTCAGCTAAACTGACCCTGTATTCAACAATCATTAAATGTTAATGGTTATTATTAAGAGAGAGATCCTGAGGGATCTTATTTAGTCAAACTATATTGTCTAAATTAAAGAAATGTGCTCTAGCTTTATTTATGTTAATCAGTCTGCTATCTGGCATGATTTGATTGCTTGTAATATATCAAATGTGAACTTGTAAAATTATCCTTAGCTAATATGAGATTATATTTAAAGGTCAACTAGTTAGAATTAGCAAACATTTTCTATAAATATAGTGCAACCCTGGAAGAAAGACACACACACACACACTTTGTATAACATGACATTTGAATGCTTGATAGGAAATATAAGAAGGTATAAAAATATGAAATCCAACACCTCCCTACTTAGGCTGCTTCCCCCGTGGATGGATGGAAGTAAACACTTGATTCAGCAACTATTTTAGAGCTAATGGTACAACAAGAAGTATCCTGACCAACAGCTGATTCAATGAATTAAAAATATTATATATTCAAAGGTGATGATGATTCCGGTAAGATGGCGCCCGTGTACATGGCCTGCAATCTACCTCTGACGATACTGTTTGGATTATTTCTGCTTTTTTCGTTTTTTGTCTGGGATATCAACTCGCTGCTTGTGTATGACCGACAACAGCTCCTCGATCTTCGATTGTCTGTTTCTGCTGTCGCTGATTCAGACCATTTTGATCGTGACTCGGGACCCCCCCCCCCCTCTTCCACCCCTTCTGGCAGATGTGGGTGCTTGTTTACGCTGGGCCCCAAGCCTGCCTTCTTGGAGATATTGATCCAGACGTCGGGGTAAACGTGCCGGCCGGCTGGTAAAACTCAAAGCTCTGCGTGGTCAATGTTTCCACAGCCAGCTTCCTACGTGTCCGGACCAGGGAAAATATGGGTGTTGTCTACCGGCCCGGCGCTTGGACCGTCCTGGAGGCGCTGTTTTTGAAAATCTGCAACCGTTGGCGCGCACCACCCCCACCATGGCTGGTTCTGTGTCGGACCAGATCAGGACGTGCCTCATCAACACAAGGTCTGTTGCCAACAAGACTTTTATTCTAAATGACTTTTTTAAAGATGAGGGACTAGATTTTCTTTTTCTCACGGAATCCTGGTTGCCTTTGGGTGATTCAAGCGCCTTGGTGGAACTTTTATCTCCTGACTGTCTGTGTTTTAATGCCCCGCGGCCATCAGGTCGGCGGGGTGGTGGAATATTAACTGTATTTAAATCAAACTTTTCCTGTAAACAGTTGTCCACCCTCATGCCCTGCTCCAGTTTTGAGCTGAGTGCTTTTGAACTTGGCCATTCCCCGCCCGTTCTGTGTGCGATTGTTTATCGCCCCCCTCGTTCCAAGGACTTCATAAGAGAATTCTCTGATTTTCTGGCTTACATCACACCAAGATATGATCACTTTATTATTGTTGGTGACTTTAATATTCACGTCTGTTGTCAGGAGAAGCCGTTAGTGAATGACTTCCTTGATTTGTTGGACTCATTTAATTTAACTCAACATGTAAATGCTCCCACCCAACAACACGGTCACACTCTGGATCTCATTTTAACACGTGATGTCTCTGTTTGTAATTTGGTGATCAGTGACAACGTTCTCTCAGACCACATGCCTGTCTTGTTTGATATCATCCCGCCTTGTCCTACTGCTAAGTCATGTGATTCTGCACGTACTTCACGCGCCATTAACCGTTTCACTGCTGCACGTTTTACTGAAGCTTTTAGCTCTGAGAGGATCGATCAGCTCTCAGTGTCTCTCTCCACCGAGGAGCTAACCTCTCAGCTTAACTCTGTTTGCTTAAATATTCTGGACCATGTTGCTCCCGTTAAAACCAGGAAAACAAAACTTTTATCAGAACCATGGCTTAATGACGTCACTCAAGCCGTTAGACAGCAGTGTAGGAGAGCAGAACGCAGGTGGAGGAAAGACAGGCTGCAGGTTTCTTTTCAAATCCTAAAAGAGAGTTGGCGTCATTATCAGAAGGCAGTTAAAGCCGCCAAATCGAAGTTCTTTTCTGCAATAATTGCCTCAAACTCCCACAACCCCTGAGCCCTTTTTTCCACCCTGAACTCAGTTCTACACCTCAGTGAACCTTCACCTCTAGAAGCCTCAACTGAGCTGTGTGAAAACTTCCTCCATTTCTTTTCTGAAAAAGTTGCAAACACCCGGGCACTCATTTCTCCACCTGCTCATGATCCGTCCATCCCATCTCATTGTGTTGCTGTTCTGGACCACTTCGAGCCCATCTCTCTGTCTTCCCTGGAGCAGGTCATGCGCGGCATGAAGCCATCTGGCTCCCCTTTTGACGTTGTCCCCCCTCGACTCCTTAAAGAGCTTCTTCCTGTTCTGGGCCCTCCTGTTCTTGGCATTGTGAACAGCAGCTTAGCCTCAGGTGTGGTGCCAATAACTTTTAAACATGCTGCTGTCCAACCTCTCCTGAAAAAACCTAGCCTTGACCCCTCAGTCCTGTCCAACTTCCGGCCTGTCTCTAGACTCCCATTTGTCGCTAAACTGCTGGAAAAAATAGTGGAGTCCCAGCTGAAATGCTTTCTAGAGGATAATGCCATCTTAGAGCTATTCCAGTCTGGCTTTAAACCTCTCCACAGCACTGAAACTGCTCTACTCAAGGTTTTTAATGACATTCTCCTATTCACAGACACTGGTGATTCTGTGCTCCTTCTCTTACTGGACTTCACATCTGCCTTTGATACAATTGACCACGAGATCCTCATTGCGAGGTTAGAGCAGTGGGTGGGCATCACTGGGTCAGCCCTCGAATGGTTTAGATCTTACCTCGCTGACAGGTCCTTTTGTGTCTCCATCAAAGATTTTAGTTCAGCCTCGGCAGCGCTTAAATGGGGGGTACCGCAAGGGTCCATCCTTGGTCCTCTTTTATTTTCTTTATACCTGCTGCCACTAGGTGCTATGTTCAGGAAACACAACATACCTTTTCATTTCTACGCAGACGACTGCCAAATCTACTTCCCCCTCAGACTCAACGGTACTCGCTCTATTCAACCGTTACTGGACTGCCTGGCTGACATCAGAGATTGGATGGCTTTAAATTTCTTGAGTTTCAACGAGAAGAAATCTGAAGTTATGCTGTTTCCTCCCAATGACACTATCACCAACCACTGCATCGACCTATCCGTTCTGTCACCGTTAGTGAAACAAAGAGTCACTAATCTAAGAGTGATACTTGACCCTTCTCTGAAACTCAACAATCATGTAAATATGATTGTTAAATCCTGCTTTTTCCAGCTGAGGCGACTGTCTAAGCTGAAGCCCATATTGTCCAAAAATAACCTGGAGACAGTAATTCATGCATTCATTAAATCCAGGCTCGACTATTGCAACTCACTCCTTTTTGGTATCAGTCAGACCTCCATAGCTAGACTCCAACTGGTCCAAAATGCAGCAGCCCGGTTTTTGACCAGCACAAGCAAAAGAGAGCACATTACACCTGTTTTGGCCTCCCTACACTGGCTTCCGGTTCACCTTCGAATCAAATTCAAAATACTCTTGTATGTCTATAAATCACAAAACAGCTCTGCCCCCTCCTATCTTACTGATCTGCTCCAGCCGTATGTCCCACCACGTTCTTTCAGATCAGCAGACCAGTTGCTCCTAACAGTCCCAGGAACCCGTCTCAAGTGCAGAGGTGACAGGGCCTTCTCTGTAGCAGGCCCAAGACTTTGGAATGAGTTACCTCTGCTGGTTAGACAGGCCCCCTCCCTCACAGTTTTTAAATCTCGCTTAAAAACACACTTCTATTCCCTGGCTTTCTGCACTGTGTGATCTGTGCTGAGTCTGTGTGCATCACACTGTGTTAGTCATGTTGCGGTTGTTGTTGTTATCCATTATTGTTTTTGTCGGTTTCTACTTTTTGGTGTCCTGTTATGTAATCTGTTGCTATGTGCTTGTTCTGTTTGTCCCTGTACAGCACTTTGGTGTGCTTTGTCACTGTTTAAAGTGCTTTATAAATAAATTGGTATGGTATTTGATGCCCACATTAAAACTAAATGCCTGTAACTTAGACGACTTCAAATGTAATAAGATTATCAATGAATGTTTGCAATAAAGGATTTACTGAGTATAACAAAGATTCCTTCAAGAAACCTCTTAATTTAAATCCATCCATCCATACATCCATCCATCCATCCATTATCTTTACCCGCTTATTCCATTTTGGGTCACGGGGGTCGCTGGTGCCCATGTCCAGCAATCACTGTGCGAGGGGCGGGGTACACCCTGGACAGGTCGCAAGTCCATCACTGGGCCACATAGAGACAAACGAGACAAACAACCATTCACTCTCTCTCTCACCTAGGGACAATTTAGAGTTACCAATTAGCCTAACATGCATGTTTTTGGTCTGTGGGAGGAAACCGGAGTACCCGGAGAAAACCCACACATGCACGAAGAGAACATGCAAACTCCACCCAGAAGGCCTCTGGACCGGGGTTTGAACCAAGGACCTGCTCGCTGAGAGGCAGCAGCTCTACCAGTTGCGCCACCGTGCTGCCCCTAATTTAAATCATAAAACCATAATGATTTCTGCTCATTCTAAATTTGTCACATGGCCTAAATCTCCTAAAGTGAAAGAGAATGATTTTAAAATAATAAATAAGATATATCCTGTAGCCATGTTTCTGCAAAGAAAATTTAAATTTGATGTTGATTTGTGTGCGTTTTGTAAATCACAAGATGAATCCCTCAAATGTTTTTTTCATGTCAATACAAAGTGTTTGGTCAGACATCAGAAACTGGATTCATCTCAAACTCAGCATACATTCTTTTCATGCTGATGCCATTTTATTTTATGTGGATAACTGAAGCTCAGCTTTCTCTGATGCCATAAATATAGTCGTACTTATAGCAAAGTACCACATTCACTGTAGTAAGAGGATTGATAATAATCCCTCCTTCCTGTTTAATGAACAATTTTAAGTCATACTATTCTTCATTAAGTAGATTAAAAATCTGCAAAACTGCTAAAATCATCTCACAACAGATACAAACTTATTGTTTTAATTAAAACAATATTTCTCAAGAAAAAAAAAACTGATGAGCTTGTCAGCAGATAAGGGGCGTTTACCTTCGGGACAAATTGAGGTCGTCGATTGGTCAGTTACTGACACGCCTTCTGAGTTGATTGACAGTCCGCACCGTCGAGGATCCGATTGGAAAAAATAAAAACAGAGCTGCAACAGCCGCGCTGGGAGGAGGCGGGGCTGCACAAATGCAGCGGAAGTGCAGCAGTGTCTCTGTACAGCGCAGGACTCCAAGTAAAGCAGGAGATAATCAGATATTTTGGTTGTGCCCTCACTGCCCTGGGCCCCTTAGAGATCATGGGCCCCTGGGCAGTTGCCCAGTTGCCTATATGGTTAATCCGGCCTTGGCTGGACCTGGACTTCAGAGCAGCAGAGAAGTTGCAAACAGCGCAAGAGACAAGTTGTTTAATGACATAAAATATATTTTGTTAGCAAAGAATAGAGTCCTAACATTTATTAAACATTACTTCTGTATTAAAAAACATCAAAATTGTGCTTTGACAAAATAAAAAACAAACAAAAAAAATGTTAAAGTGAAAGTGGGGCAAGTAACTAACGCGTGCTGCGGGTGACGAGCGTCACCAGCTGCTCAGCAGCAGAGGGAAGCGACACGGTTCAATCATGGCTCCTCAAACGACAAGACAGACAAATTTGTTCATAACTTTATTATTATTAAAACTGAGAGTTGCTGAATTTTAGCAAACAGTTGCCGAACGCACCCTGACAAAATGAGAATGGTGCAAAAAAAGAGAGAAAAAAACACTCCCTGCTGCAAAATGTTCCTCGGGGTCACATGCACCCCCCCTGGCATTGCTCCGGGCCTCCCCAGGGGGGCGTGCCCCACTATTTGAGAAGGACTGTATTTAAGAAACTGAGCTGAATACAGCACCTCAGACTGAGGAAGTCTTTCGGATGAGAGACGAAACGTTTCTACATTTTTTTTGCTTTGTTTTGTTTTTGTTGTTTTTGAATGTCCAGAGGACCAGATTGAACTTTTTTGGATTTTTCTACCTGGATTATTGAGCATGCATCAGGAAATCATTATTAAACATTTAAAGAATGAAAACAGCAAGGGTTTTAAAAACTTTTGAAAGTAGAAACTTAACCCTCACTAAAGGTAAATTCAAATTGTGAATCATTAAACTTTAGCTAATAAGAATTGCTTTTCTAAAAAAATAAAAAAATAAGAGTGATTAACTTGAAATTATGAAAATAAATCGATACATATGACAAAACATCTGAATGTGTTTGCTTTTCAGAAGAATGACAACAAGTAGGATTTTTTTAATACAGGAGAGAACATAGCTGGCCCAGGAGCAAAACATCATCTTTGTACTTATTCGTTGAACCCAATTTCAGTACAAGAATCACAATGCATCTCTTTTATGCAGCATCATCATACTCTGATTGTGTCAGTGGAGTGTAATTTTCTTGATTTAACCTTGACAGGTGAAGGCTGATTAAAACACCTGTAAAACTTTCGTCATCATTGTTTTCAAAAAGTGGGAGGACACATGTGGTGAAAGCGCAGAAGAGAACGAGTACTACCAGGATGGGGGTACAAATCTTCAGCATCAGATGCCACCATGGTCCAGATGTGAGCCATGAAAGAAGGTCAAAGGGTTGTGCTCCTTATGTTGTACTGTCCACATACAGTTTCAGCTGTTCTAGGTCGTTCAGGGCATCATGGATGTCTCCACCAGTTCCAGTTTCATCTGGGATGTAGGTGCAGCATGTGGTTCCTATAATCTTACATACCCCTCCTTTATGAGGCGGTGAGCAGGTCCAAGATGACGCGGTTCTGGATGATCATGTCTCTCATTACAGTCAATTCCTTTGTTGTTCCGTTTGCCAGTCTGTAAGTGTCGTTGATGAGGCGCAGAAGTGCATAACGGGTGATCTTGGCATGTTGTTGAACTTCTGCAGTTCCCACCCATGGGAATAGGCCTTGAAAGACTTTTTCCACCTCCATTCCAGATCTTGTATTCCCATGGGGTGCCGGTGCTGGTGGTGAGGCCTCCCCATCTGTGCACTTTGTGCATTGGTGAATGTTTCTTACTGGTCAGTGGTGTAGAGGCTTTTCTGAGGAGCATCACGGGGCTAGATAGGAGGACCAAAGCACAACCCCCCCCAGTGTGGTGGTAGTGCAGTGTAAGCTCTGTGGCCACACAGGAAGTACCAGTCAGACAGAATTCTGGAGCCTCTGTCTCCTGGCACGGTGTCACTGCAACGTGTTTTGACGTCCTTTTGTCTGTCGGCTGATGTTGAATATGCGGCATTGGAGATAGCATCCGCATTTCGGGTCCTGGTATGGGGTACACTCGCCGGTGGCGTTTTTGCTTGTCACACAAGAAAAACATTTTAAAAACTTGGGTGTGTAGTCACAGAAAGTGAGTACCTTTTCACACAGATTCCATGAAACGGAGCCCATGGTTATGGTCCCGTTGTTGAACACATAGTGGCCAAGGGAGCCGGACCTTGCTCTGGCCAAGGTAATTAGTTCAGGTAGTTGTATTGACATTTGTGGTAATGGCAGGAGGTCTGCCATTTGTCTGCAGTCCTGATCAGTTATGGGCTTGTGGGTTTTTGTTACAACCTGCAGGGGTGTGGAGTAGTTCCTCTTCCTTCCTTCCTTCCTCTTCCTCTTCCCTTCCTCACTTCAAATCCCTACTAAAACACATCTGTTTTCTCAGGCATTTCATACAGTGTAAATTGTTCTAGTGTTTTTTAATCTGTGACCTTATGTTTTAAATGCTTTTTATTAATTCTTCAGTTATTATCATTATTAGTGTATTGTGTATATATATGTTTATATATTTTTCTCTTTAATTTACTCATTGATTGTTGTTGTTGTTAAGCACTTCGATAACAGGTTCTGTTTTAAATGTGCTCTATAAATAAAGTTGACTTGACGGTTGAGACGGTGCTATTTAAGAGACTGAGCTGAATACAGCTCCTCAGACTGAGGAAGTCTCTTGGATGAGAGACGAAACGTTTCTACATTTTTTTGTTGATTTGCTTTGTTTTGTTTTTTTTGAATGTCCAGAGGACCAGATTTAACTTTTTTAGAAAGTTGACTTGACTTGACTCTTGCTCCCACTCGATGGTTTGTTGTGATGTGGTGTTGTAGCCAGGGTGTGTGCTCAGACCATACAGGTACTTATGCTTTTCTATTGTGATGTTTTCCTGGTCTCAGGCCTGAGTTCTGAGTGGCGTAGGGCATCTGGGTGCGCACATACTGTAGCAGTTGAACTCGTTCTCTTCGTGTGCGATTCTGTTCATCAGCTGCCACCACAGATTGGTGATGTAGTTGTGTGGGTGTGTCATCTCTCTTTTTCTGTTTGGGAGAGCTTCTCTGTTTACACACAAGAGTACATAGTATGCTACAGCCACAGCGCAGCAGAGGATCCACCTGAGGAGGAGGCCCCATTGCTGCTCAGTATACAGAAACACTGGATCTCAGAATCCTAATAGGGCAAGGATCATTGGTTTCTTCACTGGTTTTGAGACGACTTCCCCTAAAAAGAAAAGACCCCTGTGTATGTCAGACTTCCCCACTGCCCCATTGACCTAGAGATCCAGCACTTTCTGTAACTTACAGTGGTTGAGATGTAATCCAGCTGGGTCTTTCAGGGATCTTTACTGCATTAGGCATTGTCAGCAGTACTTGGAATGGTCCTTCCCAGCGGGGGACAGCCCAGTTCTTTCTTTTGATCACCTTTATGAAGACCCAATCTCCTGGCTGGATAGGGGTGGTTTCCTGTGAAGGAGGAGAATCACAAGGCAGTAAATTTGTCTTTAATACCGTTTTTTCTTTCAGTGTTTTGATCATATAATCTGCTAATGTCTGTTCCTCTTCTGCTTTCTCTAGATCTGGAGAGAACAGAGGTAGATGATAAGGCCTGCCATGGATAATCTCAAAAGGAGTTAATCCATTTGATGTTAGTTATTATCATATAGAGTTTTACTAGGTCTAAGCATTCAGGCCAGGCTTGACCTGTAGTCTCTATGCATTTTCCAAGTCTGCTCTTAATCGTTCCATTTATTCTTTCTACAAACCCTGTACTTTGTGGGTTGTGGGCACAATGTTTTTTTAAAGTTAGTCCTAAGTGTGAGGCCATGTTCTGTATGACCTGATTTACAAAATGTAGACCATTGTCACTGTAAATGGTTTGTGGGACACCATGTGTAGGAATAATGGATTTACATGTAGCTTTTGCTACAGTTATTGCATCTGCATGTTTGGATGGGGCAATTTCAACCCATTTTGTAAAAGCATCTACCATGACTACACAATATTTGTAATGTCCACTTTGTGTTGAGTAAAAACTTTCAAAGGTATAATCATCATGATTAATACCATACCATACCAAACCAATTTATTTATAGAGCACTTAAAACAACAACAAGGTCAACCAAAGTGCTGTACAAAAGAAAACAAACATGCACAGCGGACAGGAAAACATAAAATAGAAATACAGATACAAATAGCAGCAGAAGCTAACTAAAATGGCCAACAGTGTAGAGTACAGACAGGACCAAAACAAATCACACCGTGTTAAAGGCAAGAGAATAGAAGTGGGTCTTCAAGCGAGACTTAAAGACTGAGAGTGTGGGAGCCTGCCGGACACTCAGTGGCAACTCATTCCACAGTCGTGGACCTGCAACAGAGAAAGCCCTGTCACCTCTGAGCTTACGACGGGTTTCTGGGACTGAGAGAAGCATCTGGTCTGCTGACCTCAGAGAGCACGGTGGGACATATGGCTGCAGAAGATCAGTGAGATAGGATGGGGCAGAACTGTTCAGTGATTTAAAAACATACATGAGAATTTTGAATTGGATCCGAAGGTGAATGGGTAGCCAGTGCAGGGAGGCCAAAACTGGCGTGATGTGCTCTCTATAGCCTGTACCAGTTAAAAATCGGGCTGCAGCATTTTGGACCAGTTGTAGACGTGCAATGGAGGACTGACTGATTCCAAACAGAAGTTAATTGCAGTAATCAAGCCTAGATGTTATGAAGGCGTGGATCACTGTCTCAAGGTTCTTTTTGGAGAGTATAGGCTTCAGCTTAGACAGCCGTCTCAGCTGAAAAAAACAGGATTTGACAATCATGTTTACATGACTGTTGACTTTTAAGGACGGGTCCATTATCACCCCCAGATTAGTGACCTTTTGTTTCTCTAGCGGGACTAGAGAGAAAAGGTCAATGTTATGGTTCATGAGTGAGCCACTGGGATGGAACAGCATGACTTCAGACTTATTCTCATTGAAGCTTAAGAAGTTTAAAGCCATCCAGTCCCAGATGTCAGCCAGGCAGTCAAGAAGAGGCTGAATAGAGCATGTGCCTCTGTGCCTCAGGGGGAAGTAAATTTGGCAATCATCTGCGTAGAAATGAAAGAGTATGTTGTGTTTGTGGAAAATAGCACCTAGTGGCAGCAGGTATAAAGAAAAGAGAAGGGGACCGAGGATGGACCCCTGTGGTACCCCCCACTGGAGCGCTGTCGATGCCGAACTAAAATCTTTGATATTGACACAGAAGGTTCTGTCAGAGAGGTAGGACCCAAACCATTTAAGGGCTGACCCTGTGATGCCCACCCACTGCTCCAATCTAGAAATGAGGATATTGTGGTCGATGGTGTCAAAAGCAGATGTAAGGTCCAATAGGACAAGCAACACAGAATCACCTGCATCTGTGGATATGAAAATGTCATTAAAAACCTTCAGTAGAGCAGTTTCAGTGCTATGGAGAGATTTGAAGCCAGATTGGAATAACTCTAGGATAGCGTGATCCCCCAAAAACTGTTTCAACTGAGACTCCACAATTTTTTCCAGTAGTTTAGAGGTGAATGGGAGTTTGGAGACAGGCCGAAAGTTAGACATGACTGAGGGGTCAAGGTTAGGTTTTTTCAGGAGGGGCTGGACAGCAGCATGTTTAAAAGTTTTTGGCATCACACCTGAGGATAAACTGCTATTCAGAATAGCAAGAATAAAAGGACCCAGGGTAGGAAAAACTTCCTTTAGTAGTCGAGGGGGGACCACATCAAAGGGGGAACCAGATGGCTTCATGCTGCACATTACCTTCTTCAGAGAAGACAGAGAGATGGGCTCAAAGTGGTCAAACACAGCCACACACTGAGATGGGATGGACAGATCATGAGCTGGTGGAGAAATGACTGCCCGGGTGTTTGCCACTTTTCCTAAAAAGAAATGGAGGAAGTTTTCACACAGCTCAGTTGAGGCTTCCAGAGGTGAAGGCTTACTGAGGTGTAGAACTGAGTTCAGGGTGGAGAAAAGAACTCGGGGGTTGTGGGACTTGGAGACAATTAAATCAGAGAAGAATTTACATTTGGCAGCTTTAACGGTTTTCTAATAGTGACGCCAACTCTCCCTTAACATTTGAAAAGAAACTTGCAGCCTGTCCTTCCTCCACCTTCGTTCAGCTCTGCGATACTGCTGCCTAACGGCTCGAGTGACGTCATTCAGCCAAGGCTCTGATCTAAGTTTTGTTTTTCTGGTTTTAAGGGGAACAACACAGTCCAGAACATTTAAACAGGCAGAGTTGAACTGAGAGGTTAGCTCCTCAGTGGTAAGAGACACCGAGAGCTGTTCGATCCTCTCAGAGTTAAAACCTTCATTAAAACGAGCAGCAGTGAAATGGTTAATGGAACGAGTAGTACGTGCAGGAACGCACATCTTAGCAGTAGGACGGGGGGGGGGGGGGGGGAAGTCAAACAATACAGGCATGTGATCTGAAAAAACATTGTCACCGATTTTCAAATTAGAAACAGAGACATCGCGTGTTAAAACGAGGTCCAGCGTGTGACCATGTTCTTGGGTGGGACCGTTTACCTGCTGAGTTAAATTAAAAGAGTCCAATAAATCTAGAAAGCCCTTCACTAAGGGCTTCTCCTGACAACACACATGCAAATTAAAGTCACCAATAAACAAAAAGTGAGTGTATCTCTGTGTGATATCAGCCAAAAAGTCAGAGAATTCATTTATGAAGTCCTTGGATCGAGGGGTGGTAGACGAGTGCGCACAGAACTGGCGGAGTGTGTCCGAGTTCAAAGACGCTTAGCTCAAAGCTGGCGCGGGACACCGGGATGGACAACTGTTTACAGGCCAAGTTTGCTTTAGAAACTGTTAATAATACCCCCCCCCCCCCCCGCCGACCTGACCTGATGGCCGCGGGGCATTAAAACACAGACAGTCCGGAGGTAGTAATTCCACCAAGGCGCTGGACTCACCATCAGAAATCCAAGATTCCGTGACGAACAGAAAATCCAACTCCTCATCTTTAAAAAAGTCATTGAGGATAAACGTCTTGTTGGAAACAGACCTTGCGTTGATTAAACACATCCTGATAGGGTCCAACGCAGACACAGCCGTGGAAGGAGAAGCGCGCGCCAGCGGGCACAGGTTATGAAGAACAGCTCCTCCAGGTCTGCTGGTGCAGCACACAGGTAAACAACTCCAGGTGTTTACATGGACTGAGCGCGCGGGCAGCTGGCCAGCAGCCGGGCCCCGGGAGCACCACGGGTCAGAGAGGAGATGATCAGATCCAGAGCGAGTCCTGATAGAATAATCTACACTTTGCCTCAGTTTCACCAAAATCCCTGCACGCTTCCCACGATGTCTGCAACGTTTCCTCCATGGAGAAAGGCCAGGGTCACACAGAAGGAATGCAGGAATCTCAGACAGGACCGGTGGAGGAGAGTGCTGACCGCTGTACAAAAACTCCGCAGGCATTTCAGCAAATGTACGGAGCTCCAAAAGTGCCCGACGATCATACTGAAAATATGACTCGGCACACTGCACCAACCATTGTAAAAATAACAAAAATACAATACAAGCAGAGAGCGAGAGACGGGCAGCCCTACACACAGGCGCCATCTTGGATATAGATTAATGGCATTTACCTCTGCATGCCATCCCTGAAATTCTGACGCACAGAATCACAAGTCCAAGTGTGAACTCTGTCACAGAGTAAACACAATAAAAACATGTATTATCTGCAGCATTGTTCATTAAAATGGCTCAACACTATTAATGTATTACAGAAAATATACATATGGTAGGCACACTTAACGATATTGTAGATCATTGCGTTAATACATTCAGCAAATACTTTTACTTTTAATACTTTAGTACTTTTTTTAAAGCAAGTACTTATTTACTTTTACTTAAGTAAAAATGTTAATATCCTGATGCATGCTCAATAATCCAGGTAGAAAAATCTAAAAAAGTTCAATCTGGTCCTCTGGACATTCAAACATTCTACTTTTTTTTTGTTGTTGTTTTGCTTTGTTTTGTTTTTTTGAATGTCCAGTGGACCAGATTGAACTTTTTTAGATAAAAATGTTAATGTGGTTAATGTGTTCTACTTTTACTAGAGTACATTTTTGTCTGTTTATTTGTACTTTTACTGAAGTACAGTGTTTGAGTACTTTCTCCACCACTGATTTTGATCCACCACATGTACCACATGTGGTGCGAATGACAATAAAGAATATCTGTATCTGTATAATACTTTCTGATTCATATATCCATTGTTATTATTATATTATTTTCATTATTTTTAAATCAATTTTTTTCATTTTCTTATTTTATCAGTTTATTATTATCATTATAGCTGTTAGCAGCACCTTCCTTTGTTTTATTCATTTATTCAAAAACAGTATGTAGCTTGAATTAACCACCTTTTTCTTCTTTCTAGTCAAGAGAAAGAGAAAAGAGTCCAATAAAGAAAAGTTTTATTTCATCACTGAATGAACATGAAGAACTGAACCGGACACAGCAGGAACAACACTTGTGTCTTCTTCTGTATGAAGCCCGTGAGACAAGGGACACACAGATACACAATCATTAGTTGGATGCAGTATTTTTTTATTTTTGTACATTTTTCACTTCTTACTTTTCCTATGAAACAATTTTTTTCTTAAGTGGTGTCCTTGAACATTAAATTTCCTAAACAAATTTTACAATGTTAAGTGCATATAGTGTTTGTTTAAATCCATACTGGAAGTTGAGAAAAATTTCCAATTGCATTTGATCTTTAATGAATCCTAAGAAAACATTACTAGAATCTGCTCAATAATATAAATATTTTGGTTCTAGGATGAATTGAGACAAAAGACAGTAAAATTCTTCCTCCAACAGCAAATTCCAAAGTGGAACAAACCAGTTCTGCTTGTGATTACAGTAGATGGTCTCTTTGGTAAGCCCCTCCTCCATTGCTGGCCCTCTTCCTCGTTGACAGTCTTGTCAAACTTGTCCAGAAACTGTCCAGATGACCTGACTGAAAAATGTTGGATTTTATACCTGGATTATTGAGCATGGACTTTTTTGTTTTCAACGAGTTTGACAAGACTGTCAACAAGGAAGAGGGCCAGCTATGGAGGAGGGGCGTACCAAAAAGACCATCTAATCACAAGCAGAACTGGTTTGTTCCACTTTGGAGTAAGCTGTTTGAGGAAGAATCCGTTTTGTTGTGTGTTTCCTTGACTGATGAAGCCTTCCAGATCGAAGGCGAAACGTTTCAGCACAAAAAAAAGAAACTGTCCAGATGACCTGACTGAAAAATATTGGATTTTATACCTGGATTATTGAGCATGGACTTTGTTGTTTTCAACCAGTTTGACAAGACTGTCAACAAGGAAGAGGGCCGGCAATGGAGTAGGGGCGTACTAAAGAGACCATCTTATCAATCAACCTTTATTTATACAGGTAAATCTTATCACAAGCAGAACTGGTTTGTTCCACTTTGGAGTAAGCTGTTGGAGGAAGAATCAGTTTTGTTGTGTGCTTCCTTGACTGATGAAGCCTTCTGGATTGAAGGCAAAATGTTTCAGCACACAAAAAAAGAAACTGTCCAGATGACCTGACTGAAAAATTATTCACATTTTCCTGTTCCCTCTGTGCTCCTCTTGCCCTTGTTTTCCAATGCCTGGCCTTTTCTTCCTTCTCCACATTAGTAGGAAACCTCACCAAGTAGCCAATAGGGAGTAAATGATCTCTGTGCAGAGTTTTCACCATGCCAGTCCCATTCTCTGGTTTCACTCTGTATACTGGCAAATTTGGCAATTTGGCAATAACTTTGTAAAGGGTGGAGTTCTATCTGTCCTGCAACTTGTGTTTTCCAATAATTCCAAGATTTCGGATCAACACACGGTCTCCTGCCTCTGGAGCCTGGTTTCGGACACAAATATCATACTGCCTTTTGTTTCTTTCTTGGTTCTTGGTAACTGCTTTAGAAGCTAGTCAATATGCACTCTGCAGTTCCTGTCTCAAGTTGAACACATACTGATTATACTGGGTCACATCTTCTCCATCAGGATACACACCAAAACAAAGATCCACAGGTAGGCGTGCCTCCCTCCCGAACATGAGGAAATAAGGCGAAAACCCAGTGGCATCATTCCTCGTGCTGTTATAAGCATGTACAAGGTGGCTTATGTGCTGACTCCATTTATGTTTCTGTCTAGGGTCTAAGGTGCCCAGCATGGACAAAAGAGTTTGATTGAACCTCTCCGGTTGTGGATCTCCTTGAGGATGGTAGGGAGAGGTTCTTGATTTACAGATACCCAACATCATAAAGAGCTCTTTTATGACTTTACTTTCAAAGTCTCGTCCCTGGTCTGAATGTATGTGGATAGGCGGACCATAATGGACAAAGAGCCTCTCAAGGAGAACCTTGGCAACAGTAAGGGCTTTTTGGTCCCTTGTAGGAAATGCCTGGGCATACCTGGTATAATGATCTGTGACCACCAACACGTTTGTAATGCCTTTGGAGTCAGGTTCAACAGAGAGGAAACCTATACATACTAAGTCTAGGGGCCCAGTGCTGGTGATGTGTTGTAAAGGTGCGACTCTTTGAGGAAGGGTTTTCCTGGCTATACACCTCCCACAGTTTTGGACATATGTTGAGATCTCTGAGGCCATTTTTGGCCAATAGAACCTTTCCTTGATGAGTTCTGTGGTTCGTTCGATGCCGAGATGGCCCGTGTCATCATGCAAAGACTTTAGAACCACTGAGCGGTACGGAGTAGGCAGGACGAGTTGATGAATCTCCTTTCCACAGGTTTTTTTGGATACTCTGTAAAGCAAATTACGTTTAATGCACAGCTTTGGGTATTCTCTCTGTAGCAAGCCAACATCAGGGTTTGAATATCTGTGAGTGGTCATACTTTGTCCTGTCTTTACATAGTGTCGAACAATGCTGATGACAGGATCTAAACCTTGACTTTCTATCATTTCCTTGTGGCTCATCTGCTCGAGCGGGCTTACATCTATCAGTGTCAGATTTGCATAAACAGCTGGAACAGCATCTGGGGAAACTCCAAGCTGGTCAACAAACCCGCTGACTGGATCACGGCAACTTCCTACTATTACTTGACAATACAACACTTTGAGTACAGAAGGGGGAATATTAACCCACTGTTCTTCATCATTCCCCAGAGGGTTTCTTGACAGCAGGTCTGCATCAACATTTTCTCAACCTAGTTTATACTGGATGTTGAAATCATAAGTCGAGAGTGCAGCTAGCCATCTATGGCCAGTAGCATTGAGATGGGCAGTGGTTAAGACATAAGTGATGGGGTTATTATCAGTTCTCACTGTGAACTTTGCACCATGCAAATAATCATGAAATTTGTCAACATCTGCCCATTTCAAAGCTAAGAATTATAGCTGATGTATAGGATAATTCCTTTCAGCTTGACTCAATTTGCAGCTTGCAAACACCACAGGGCGGAGTCCTTCGGGGTGCTGCTGATTTAAAACAGCTCCAAGTCTAAGTCAAGTCTAAGTCAAGTCTCCAAGTGTGGGGAGTGGTGGCGCAGAGGTTAGAGAGGTGGGCTTGTGATCCGAAGATAGCCGGTTCACGTCCCGGCCCCGACAACATCAAAAAAATTGTGGGTGGGGTAGGTGAAACACCCACACTTGCCCCCACCCTCATTCGCCCCACTCTGGGCCCATGAGCAAGGTCCTTAACCCCACCATGTGCTCCCTAAACAGGTCTCTCTTGAAAATGAGTTCTCGTGGCTCAATGAGACTAACCTGGATAAATAAAGGCTAAATGAAAAAAAAAAAAAGTCCATTCAGACTTGCATCAACATGCAAGATGTATGGCTTACTTGAATCGGCAAAAGCCAACACTGGTGCATGTGTGAGTAGGTGAGTTATTTGGTTGAATGCATCATCACATGCTGATGTCCAGCGGTCATCGAAAGACTCAGACACCTTAAAGTAGTTGACTCTCTTCTCTTTGGCTGCTGCTCTCTGTTTACGCTACACAGGAGGGTAGCCTTTGGTCAGCTCTGTGAGTGGGTGAACTACAGCAGAGTAGTTCTCAATAAACCTTCTATAATATCCACAGAACCCCAAGAATGATTGCAGGGATTTTAGATCTGTGGGTTTCTTCCACTGGGTAACAGCACTCACTTTTTCTGGGTCTGTGGCCACTCCAGCAACAGAGACTATGTGTCCCAAGAACTTAACTTGTGACTGGCAAAATTGGCACTTGTCAGTGGAGATTTTGAGGCCACATTCCTCCAAATGATCCAGCACTTTGAGGAGGCGTTCTTCTTGTTCCTCAAGAGTTTTTCCGAACACTATGAGATCATCCAAGTACACCAGGACGTGGATCAGGTTCATGTCCCCGACTGCTTTCTCCATTAATCATTGAAAGGTTGCTGGAGCACCTGTGACGCCTTGTGGCATTCTTTCGAATTGAAAGAACCCTAAGGGACAAATAAAAGCAGTCTTCTCTTTGTCTTCCTCGGACATTTCCACTTGATAGTATCCGTTCCTCAAGTCCAAGACAGAAAACCATTTGCTCCAAGCCAAGCAATCTAGAGCATCATCTATGCGCGGCATGGTGTATTGGTCTGGAATAGTGCAAGAGTTGAGAACTTTGTAGTCAATGCACATCCTTACTTTGCCATTTTTTTCCTTACTATGACAATGGGGGAAGCAAATGGACTCCTGGACTCTTTAATAATTCCAGCCGCTAGCAGTTCCTGTATGTGTCTTCAAACATCTTCAATATCTGCAGGGGCAATCCGACGTGACCTCTCTCAAAATGGGCGAGAGTCTTTAAGTCTAATTTGATGCTTCACCCCAGCTGCCAAACCTATGTCCCACTCATCCAGTGAGAACACATTAGCCCTCTGAGACAGTTTCACGGCTAACCTGGTCTTCCAGACTTCTGGGATAGGGGAGTCACCAAAGTGGAACAGTTTGGGGTCTACTGACCTTTGAGTGATATTTCTGTTCAGCTCAGTAACTGAATCCACTAAATAAACTTGGGCCAGCACAGTCCCTCTAGGAACAGCAGTCTCTTTTTCAGACTAATTTTTTTTTTTAAAAAGGGTGAAATTATTTGTGTCCATTGCTGACTGATGAAACACTACAGGAGAGACTAACAGACCAGCAGGCACATTGGATGCCTCAATATCCTCGACCATCAGAATGTTGTTACGCACTGTTTGTAGCTGCTCTATCTTACAGGTGGCAAAGTGTGCTCCTCCAGGAGGAATGGCCAGTGGACCAGGTCCTTGCCACTTTACTTGAGCAACTACACTCATATTAGAGCCATCTGATGTCACATGGTCAGTAATCCGAGCCCAAATATGCAGGGAATGTGCACTTTCATTTTCTTCACGCTCTAATGCTTGCTCCAACAGAGAACACAGCTTCTTGGAGTTGGTGCCAATGATTACAGGAACTGAATCAGGGCTTTTCAGATCAGGGCATACGAGTGCTAACACTGACACAGTCTCTAATGTTCCTTTAGAGCAGTATGGCCACCCAACGTCCACAGCCACATATCCTAAGTATGAATAATCAGTGTCACTTAAGCCCCATATTGCTAAATCTTTAAAGGGGTGGATTGGAACATGGGCAATGTGGTGAGAATACCAGCTCTTAAATATGATTGTGACCCTTGATCCACTGTCCAGATGTGCTTTGCATGGCTCTCCTTCATTAGTCACATCAACCATTATTGAAGGGCCGATTAGTCTTTTCAGAAGGGGATCAGACTGGACTGTGTGCACTGAACTTTGTTTGACTGAGCCACACTCTTTTGCTTCCTCATTGCTTTTACTTGTTCTCTTTCCATCTTTACTCCTGCGGAGAGCACAGAGTAATTTTTGAATTACCTTTGTAGTGTTCTCATGACCTCTGCATCTAGTGGCAATGTGTCCACCTTCCCCACATCTGTAGCAGAAATAATCTTCTGAGTCAGTTGAGGGAAGTTGTTTTCCAGCTACTTCTTGTGGACCTTGTCTTTCTTTTTTCCAAGAGGGCTGTGTAAGAGCACTGTGTGAAACTGACATGACCGTTAACTGTTCTTGTAGCTGTCAAACTTGCTGTTTCAGCCTTTGCACTTCATCAATTTGCTCAGACTCTGTACGCCTCTTCTCTGCTTTTGATGTTGACCACATGGCTCCATCAGATTTTTTAGCTGTTAACTCTGCTAATTGAGAGCGGATTTCTCGGATCTCTGCCTTTAACTCTGGCACCTCTGTAGTTTTGGTATCATCATTGACTCACTGGTCTCACTACTGTATTTAGTTTATGACGTGACATTTCATATTCTTCTTCTTCTTTAATCTCATTCAATAATTTTAAGAAGGTGGGTGGGTTTTCCCTCCTTTCTCTGAGTCTGAGGTGTAACAACATGATATCGGACTCTGCAGTGCCTCTTATGATTTGGTCAACCCTGGCACGATCAGCTTTATGGCTTGGAAGGCCTCCTTTTTTCAGTTTTTTTGAGCAGCCGCTCCAATCGTCTCAGAAAGTCAGACAGTTTTTCCTTTGGCTGCTGGTGTAAACTCCTGAATGCAAAGTATAAATCTTCTCCAGATTCACGTTTTCCAAATGCACTCTCAATCACTTCCACATTTTTCCTCCCAGGCTCTGATCGAGGTGGCAGCTTCAATATTTCCTCCCCCGTTTTTTTCCTTCCTCCTGCTCTGCTCTCTGTCTGTCTGAAGCACCTGGGTCTCATCTCCTGAACATAAATTAAGAAGATTATGGATTTGGTATCGTGGGCATTCAACTCTATTGATAAGATTTTTTCATCAAAACGAACAAGGTCCTGGGGAACCGGTATGTCCAGCTGAGACTCACGCTGTGGGGTACGTCATGGATTCATAGGGAGTGTGGAAGATGATGTGCCTCTCTGTTCTGTCTCAAGAGGATGTTGAAGACATTTACATATTTGGACTTATGATAGCAGGTGTCGTGAGAGAGCGAGAGATGGATTTAGCTCAGGGGTGCTCTCTTACATTTTATAATATCTGGACTAGTTCAAGTACCTGCTATTTAAACGGATTCTTTCATTTTTCTGGACTAAGTGATCTTGTGCTTATTTGAAGTACTGTGTGGAGATGGTCTAATCAGTGACGTGAGACGTTAATTTTCTTTGACCTATCAAAATGAATGTGGTCATTTATTAACAGAATCAAAATTTAACATC
>NC_056508.1:182102-185180 GCF_014905685.2 Nematolebias whitei | reverse complement strand
TCAAAAAATGCATAATTACTTTGTAACAGACATCTAACTTGATTTCTTTTTTATTTTTTTTATTTTTATTTATCAGGAGAATAATTGACATTACATACATTATACAAAATTTACATGACTTCTCCAATTTTTTCTTTTTTTTCCTTCCCCCTTTTCCCCCCTCCCTCCCCTCTTCCCCTCCCTCCCCTTCCCCCCTTAACCAAAAACAAGACAAAATAAGGAAAGAAAAAAAAAGGAGAGAGAAAAAAAAAAGAGAGAGGGGGGGAGGAGGAACGAACAGGAGGGACCCAACAAACCAAAAGGAAAACAGTATTTCAGTCTTTCATTTATCCTCTAAAAACAAGTCACATGGTAATATGATGAGTCAATCATATCAGTCTATACGCTATGAAGGTAAAGATTTTACATATGACACAAAGGGTGTCCACTTGTGGGTAAATTTTTCTGAACTACCTTTCACTGTTAGTGAAATTTTTTCCATCTTCAAGTATGATCTTACAGTATTAAGCCATTGTGATGTGGATGGTGGTGTGGGAGATTTCCAGGCGAGCAAAATACAACGTCTGGCAAGGAGAGAGCAAAAGGCCAAGACCTCCCCCTGCTGGCGGGATAGATTAAGTGTGGTCCCAGGAACTCCAAAAATAGCAATAAGTGGATCACTTTGAAACTGAATCTTAAAAACTCCTGAGAGTATGGAGAAAAAATATTTCCAAAACCCTTGCAGTTTTGGGCTGAAAAAGAACATATGACTTAAGTTGCAAGGTGAAGTCTGACATCTATCACACTGGTCTGGTATTGAGGGGAACATTTTAGATAAACGTGTTTTTGAGAAGTGTACTCTATTTATTACTTTAAATTGTATTAACTGTAGTCTGGCACATGGTGTACTCTGACGTATGCTGAGAATAACTTTATCCCACCATGAATCTGATAGTTTAACACCCAGTTCACGTTCCCATGCAGTTCTAGTTTTACCCGATGAATCGGCCTCTATTGCCATAAGTTTTCCATAAATAATTGAAAGAGGAGATTTCAAATTGGGGCTCAAAACTAAGAGTTCAACCCATGGTGGGTCAGTAGGCAAAGCTAGAAAATTTTGAAACTGCGATGAAACGCAATGCCTAATTTGGAAGTAAAGAAACAAATGTGAAGTGGGTAGATTAAATTTAGAAGACAATTCTGAAAAACTAAGAAATAAACCATCTTCGTACAGGTCTCTCATTGTTCTAATACCTTTCTCATACCAAATTCTATAGGCAGCATTATTAGATGCTGGAGAAAAAATGTGATTCTTTAGTAACGGCATTTTATTAGAGGGTGATACAATTTTAAAGTGGGACCTAAATTGTGACCAGATCCTGAGTGTTGAGAGCACTATAGGATTTGTAGTAACTGAGGATAATTTAATTGGTAATGAGGAATAAATAATTGAAGCGGGCGAAAAAGATGCAGAAATCGACTGAATTTCAAGTTTACACCAAATCAGATCAGGTGAATTTAACCAATAAGTCAGTTTATGGATATGTGAGGACCAGTAATACATTGTAAAATTAGGTAGAGAAAGACCCCCGTTTGTGGTGAACTGTTGTAATAAAGAAAGTCTCATTCTGGGGGCCTTTCCGTTCCATAAAAAAGATGAGACCATCTGATCCAGGGACCTGAAGAACTGTTTGGGCAAGAACAGAGGGATATTTTGATATAAAAACAAAAGTCTAGGTAGCACATTCATTTTGATAATATTAATCCTACCAATCAATGAAAGAGGGAGAGAGTTCCATCTCTGTAAATCTGATGCAATTTGGGAAACTAGTGAGGCATAATTCTGAGAAAACATTGAGGGCAAAGTACGTGTAATATTAATTCCTAAGTACCTAAATCCTGAGGGACTGAGCCTAAAAGGGATATCAGAAGGCTTAAGCTTTAAAGCTAATGAATTCACTGGATAGCATTCACTTTTAAGTGAGTTAATTTTATAGCCAGAATATGATCCAAATTTTTCTAGAATATTTAAAATTGGGGGAAGACTCCGTAAAGGGTCAGAGACATACAGGAGAAGGTCATCTGCATATAAGGACAATTTAAGCTCGACACCAGAGCGGACGATTCCATGAAAAGAAGAAAGGGATCTTAGAGCAACGGATAGGGGTTCAATGGCTAACGCAAACAAGAGGGGAGAAAGAGGGCAACCCTGTCTAGTACCACGTCCCACCGTAAAATAATCAGATTGGACGGAATTACTGAGAATACATGCTTGAGGGGATGTATAAAGTAGCTTGATCCAAGACACAAGCCTCTCTCCAAAACCAAACCCATTAAGAACAGCAAAGAGATATTCCCATTCCACTCGATCAAAGGCTTTCTCGGCATCAAGAGAAATTATCACTTCAGGAGATTTAGAGGAATGAGTTGAAAAAATTGTATTCAACAGTGTACGAGTATTAAAAAACAACTGGCGACCTTTAATGAATCCATTCTGTTCTTGTGAAATAATCCGAGGGAGAACTGTCTCAAGCCGAGTCGCGAGTACTTTAGACAAAATCTTAAAATCCACATTCAAAAGTGAAAGAGGTCTATAGGACTCGCAGGCAGTAGGATCCTTATCCTTCTTTAACAGGAGAGAAATTGAGGCCTGAGTCAAGGTGGGAGGCAACAAGCCCTGCCCAAATGACTCATTATAAACCTCAAGAAGAAGAGGGGCTATTTTATCTTTAAATTTTTTGAAAAATTCGGCAGAGAAACCATCTGAGCCAGGTGTTTTACCACTTTGCATATCCTTAATTGACGCAAATATTTCTTCTAATTTAATGGGAGCTTCAAGTTGGTCAGAAAGCAATTTGTCTATCCTAGGTATGTCAATATCCTGAAGAAAGGCACATAGCTCATTTGAGTCTGCTTGTAGTTCAGACTTATACAAATTGCAGTAGAATTTTTTAAAAGTATCATTAATAGAGACAGGGTCTGAAACAAGATTGCCCGACCGATCGTTGATTTGTGATATTATGTGAGAGCCGGCTTTTCGTTTCAATTGATGTGCCAGAAGTCTACTTGGTTTTTCCCCATGTTCATAATAAGTGGCTC